>NC_081555.1:74338700-74638700 GCF_963082655.1 Stomoxys calcitrans | reverse complement strand
CTCATCAGATTTGGTTGAAATTGTACACGATAATTTCTGCTACAGCATGGTTTGTCCTCTGCCTATAAAGAGAATGTTTACTTTGTGTTGAATGGGTAGACCAATATCAAAAGCCATGTTCAATCGAATGCTAAACTGGCCCATTGTGATACTCCCGTGAAAAAAAGAAGTTTGGTTTAAAAGGAAAAGGCAAAGTGAGAAATATGTGAAAATAAAAGAAGAAATACAAGATTAAAGCTGTATACCCATACAACATACCAAGCTCGGAGTTGAAAAAGTGATCACATTCGTTCCTAAAAGTGAATCAACACACAGGTGCTGTCAGAACAAACACAAATGTTCATAAACCAACAACAGTTCTTGTGAATGAAACATCCACACCCGTTCACAATCTGGCAAAGTCTAGTGCAAGTTTTTTTTTTTAAATATTACAAAAAGTTGTTATGTGCTGCTGAGTATCGAACCTGTGTTCCACCAATCCCATTGAATGTTTACGAATGCCTCACCACATTGCACCACAGCCGTCTATGCAGATATAATTTTTATACCCAACACCAGAGGATGTGGGGTATACTAATCTCGACATTCCGTTTGTAACATCATCGTCCGTCCGTCCTCGTGTCCGTCCGTCTGTGAAAATCAATATAGCGGTCAAACGCTAAGAGCAAGCCGCACGGAATTTTACACAGATACTTTTTATTGATGTAGGTCGTTGGGGATTGCAAATGGGTCATGTCGGTTCAGATTTGGATATAACTCACATATAAAGTGGTCCTTCGTCTTGACTTCATGAGCCCCTAGAAGCTTCAATTATTAAACGATTGGGCTGAAATTTTGCGTGCCAGGTATGGTCTGAATCGGTCTATAACCTGATATAGCTCCCATATCAACCGTTCCCCCGATTTGACACCTTGAACACCTAAAAGCCGCAATTGATACCTAATTGAGCTGACATTTTGCACGTAGGGTTCTGTTATGACTTCCAACATTCGTGACAAGTATGGTCAATATCGGTGTATAACCTGATATAGCTACTATATAAACTGATCTCCTCATTTGACATCTGAGTCCCCTAAAAGTCTCAATTTTTATCCGAAGGGGCTGAAATTTTGTACGTAGTGTCCTGTTATGACTTCCAACAATCGTGTCAGGTACGTCCAAATCCTTTGTGTACACTTTTAAGAGAATCCATGGTGGCGGGTTGGCCCGCCGAATTTAGCAGGCTTTTACTTGTTTTAGAGTCATTTTAACTTAAGATTGGTGTACATAGACATGTTGTAGGAATGATGTTCATAACGGTCGGTGCAAGAAACAACAACGCGTGTTCACCTAATCATCCACACGTCTGTTTATGATATTGACAACATTGGTGCATGATTTTGTAAACCTCTTTTTTCATTCAGTGTACATATGTGAATCTCCGAGTACCGGTTCACGCTCACCTGAGTGTCAAAACCAGTGGTCCTGCTCATCTACTACATGACATGCGTGTGTAGGATTTCATTCACGCATCTGAGGAGACTTCCCGGAGACACATCTGCAAAATCAACGAGATCGAAATAAAATCACCTCCCTAAGATGGAAAGTCTGTGCCGCTTAGGCCGGGATATGAGAAGAGTTAGTACTTGATGGCCTCCTCCGATTATGGAGATAGTAATCGCACAGTGCCCGGTTATAGCTCCTATAATAAAACACAGTAATCTCTTATTATTTCACCATAAATCTCTAAAACCTCCATGCATAAGTCAGTTTTGCCTCATTTCGGCATCCACTTCTTCGTTGAAAAAAAATAAAACCTATATATCCATCCAATCTAATATAAAATATTTTTGAAAAATCAATCCAAAGACTGAAGGAACATACATTTTAAAATGAAAGCACTTAAATGGAACAGGCGACAGACAGATATAACTTCAGTTTTATGTGAATCATTTCCTATCACAAAATAATTGTAAAATCTCACCCAAATGCTTGTGCCATGTTGCTAAGGCAATTAATTTCCCCCAAGAACCCACTTATCCGGTATCCAATGACAAATGAGCCAAATTAAATGGTCATAAATTTTGGATTTGTTTGCAATTAAAAAATAACCAAAGAGAAATCAATTAAAGTCATTTTAAGTGTTGAGGAAAATACCCACAACTGCGACGAGACATATACTGCATAGTTCAAGCATAAATGTGAGAGGTATTTGTGAAATGGGTGCTACAATAAAACATTTGTGAATCGGATAACATTTGAAACTTAATGTCCAATGCGTGCTCGTTTCATCCCAATCTTATGTTATCGAATGAAAGTATATGCCCAAAATAGTTGAAATGAGTTTGATTCCAGGCAGCTATTACAATTAAGCTTTACTTGAACTAACAAGACTTACTATAGGGTGAAATTGAAAGCTGGGTAAATCAAAATCAGAAGATTTTAATTCACATGATCTCAACATATACAATAGTTTAAGGCTTTTGCAGCAATCGATATCTTATCAAAGTATCTTACAACCTAGAGAAACAGGATGATAGGGCTCAAAGCCTTGCCACTGGACACGTTGCAATGAGAAAGCATATGAATCTGTTAGAATGGCTTGTTCTCGATGAGCAACCTATTGACCATAAGAGAGCCCAGTGTGGTCTTTATATTCAAAATATCCCTCTGTCTATCGTCTCTTTTACTCCAAGCTCAGGAGAGACCGACACCGAATATCTCTAGTAGGACACAACATGCATACCTTAAAAGCTGGTCATTGGAACGGCCCTCTCCGAAATATTTTATGTGTTGGGACAGGAAGAAGTGCACCATGACAGCTTTAGATAAGCCCTAATCGATAATCGCCCTAAAAGTAAAGTCTATAGTCTATAGTCAACGAAATAATTCGGTCCTATCAGCGCGGCCTTATGCCTGGTAAATCCATAATCAACACCTACCATCTTTTCGTTGACTACAAAGCCGCCTTCAAATATCCTATACGTTAAAAGATATTTCAAGCCATGTCTGAGTTCGGTATCCCAGCAAAACTAACACGACTTTGTAGGATGACACTTGCTTATACTCGCTCCTCCGTTAACATAGGAAAGAACCTCTGCGAACCCTCCAATACTGAACGAGGTTTCAGCAGATAAAGAAAATAAAGAAAGTTGGGAACTACAACTTTGAGATAGTCAGCAACTTTGTCTTTCTCGGAACCGCCATAACCGAAACAAATGACACTAGTTTTAAAATAAAACAAAGGATAATATTAGCTAACAGATGTTACTTAACTTGAGCAAGCAGTTCTGGAGCATAGCCACCACTCGACGGACGAAGACAAGACACTGATACTTCCCGTGCTACATGGAGTGCATCTGGTCCGGTACTGCCGAGATTCAGCAATACAACGTGTATATACCGCCGGTTGGTAGTTGTGACCCAGTTAATGGTCAAGCTTACAAACCCGACATTACTGGGCTACTGTCTGGCCACAATCGTCTGGTTCTAGGAGACTTTAATGCGCATCACGTTTCATGGCATTTTCCCCTAGGTAACGACCAGCGTGGCATAGATTTAGCACCCCAGATTGAAGGCTCCACATTTTGCATGGTGAATAAGGGTGCCCCCACTAAGATAAAGAGGAAGTGGAGCAGCTCGCCAGACATTTCCATTGCCTCCCCTGATCTCCTGAGTGGCGTATCCTGGCAAGCCGTCATCTCTGTGGGGTCAGACCATCTCCCCATAATTCTCACGGTCGACCGACCACCCGACTTCATAACCTCTCAGCGCCGGACGTTTATCAATCAGAAGAAGGCCTATTGGGTCGGCATCAGAGACATCCCTCTCGAATGTGCTAGTTGCCGAGAAAATATTCCGAGACGAGATCATTACACAGCAGCCGCTCGCTTTATACCAGCCGGTCGATTGCCCAAAGTGCGGGTCAGTTTCCCGGCGCAGGCAGTGGTACTAGCAGACAAGCGTGATGAGATTCGTTGCACAGACCCCACTAACCCCAGAATCGGCAAGCTGAATCTTGAAATATACAGGGTAGTCATCATAAGCGGAATTTGTGGCTGGAACACTTGGAAATATATAACATAGGTACCGGTTTAGGACATCTACACTGAACCAAATTTGTTATTCAAAATAGCAAATTTTTTTTGCTAAAACTGCAATTTTCTGCTGCAAATGCGAAAGCAGACATAAATGCTGTTTCAACAAACATAGGGTTGCTGTATTAGCACACACAACATACAAGTGAGTACACAAGTCTGCTGAAAAAAATGTGTATGCTCCTTTTTATAGGTGCCTGTTACTTGTTTTGACTACTTTAGGCATTTTTAGAATTTTTTTAGAAATGTTGTTGGAAGAGATAAAATTAATTTGTGGAATAGTACTGTAAAGAAGCTACCTGATCCATCCATTGGTATACATTTCGAAATGTGGCTGTTCTTATGACTGACACGGCTTTGTGTATGGTAATTTAAAGAAAAAGGTTATGGAAAGTATACATTCAGTGGTGATTATAAACATCCACTTAGATACACATTTACATATGTGTCCTAGTTTTGCTTCTAACACCCCCTTCACAATAAATCAGCAGTCATTTTCAGATAACAACCGACTTTTCAGCAGTAAGCCTGCTACTTAGAAATTGCAGTCCAACTGCTGTAATAGCTAATAGAACTACTGCTATAATAGCAGCAAAATTGACTACCAATATTTAGCATAGAGTGCTATTTTAAGCAAACTTTTTTTATGAGTGTGTGGTCTACTGTAAAGTCACTCTTGAACCCCGGTAGACGGGATGACAGGACCTCAGTCTCTCTTTTGCCGATGTGACCGTGACTCATCCGAAGAGATGCGCCAGTTTTTCATACCGAGAGCGACAGGGCTAGGAGGTGAGCCATTCGTCATATCCGCTGTCTCCGCTCCGATGGACAGCCATCACAATTTACTGTGGGCGAAGTTACGAATGTCATACGTGGCGCCAAATTATCCAATGCGTCGGGCCCAGTCGGAATCTCTACACTGATGCTGAAGAATCTGGATCAAACTGGAGTTGAGTGCCTTACAACTGTCCTCAACCTGTTCTGAACACTCTTATAGTACCCGATGTCTGGAAGATGGGCAGAGTGATCCCGCTACTGAAGCCTGCAAAGGACCCACAGGCCACAGCAATTTGCGATAAAGTCAAAAGTAGAAACAAGGTTCTGCCGGCAGCACTTAGGGTGCTGACAAAGAAACTTTGTTGATCTCGTACAAAGCAATTGGCCGGTCTGGGGTTTGATATACTGCGCCATTGTGGACCCGTTAGCTCTGTGACACGCAGTGGAATAATATTCAGATCTGTCAGAATGCCGCTCTTTGAAATGCGGCGGGCTTTCTCCTCAATTCTCACGTGGACTACCTCCATCTGGAGACAAAGATCCTACCCGTGCTAAGACATAACTACGTGCTGTCTACGCAATACCTTCTGGGCTGTTTTCGCAGTGACCAATCACCGCCCTGAAGCCCTAAGGTAGATCTACAATACATGATCTAAAGAACATTCATGCAGACACGATAGCAGATGCGGTGAATAGCTACCGGGTGAATGGGGTCCTTGAAGAACGACCACCTCCCATTGCACTTGAAGAGATTGACCTTCCCGGCCAGCTAGTGTAGTTCTGGTTCAATTACGATCCGGAAGATGCAGCCACCTCAACTCAAACAAGGTGATAGGATGTATGTTCCGATTGTAACCAGGGACCACACGACACACGTCACCTGTTTGATGGCCCAGCCAGACCCACCCGACTGAATACTCAATGGAATCAAACAGACGAATAATAGAACACAACACACTGCTACAACAAGAAAAACATCTACATATGCTGCTGTATGGTCCAAAGCAGGAGTACTTGCGAAAGCAGATTAAGCAGTACTTGGAGTGTTTGAGAGAAATATCCCTCGCATATGGAAGCAGCTACCCAATGATAAGCAGACCATCGCCAATACAGCAAAATGTTAAACATCATTACAAAATGCAAAATGTTAAACAATTAAACAATCAAACCTAACCTAAACTAAACATCACTAACAGAATTTGCGCAGAGAACTATTTCGTCGTATAAACCACAAGCTGTATGACGACGATGCAAATTGCAAATTTGCCCATGAACATTCCATTAAGGAACTGAAGCAAACTTCTCACATATCTCCCCGACACCTCCTTGGGGAGAAGTTTTTACATTGCATAGTAACTCAGAAATGGTCAGCATTAGAAAGGGATAGCCACCGTTGAAAATGTTTTCTGATGTTCTCGCCAGGATTCGAATCCAGGCTATAAGCGCCCACGCTAACCTCGGTGCAACGGTGGCCTCCAACGGTTACTTGGCTAGGTCATTTTGTCAGAATGAATGAAGAAGCTCCAGCGAAGAAGACTTTTGAAGGCGACCATAATAGAACACGCACAAGCCGAACATCAAAACTCCAATAGAGTGAACAAGTGGAGAAAGACATCTCGAAACGGATGTCAGAGATTGGAGAAGGAGCGCAGAGGATATCAAGTCGAGGCGCTGGGATATGTATTCTAGATTCGGCTAGAGGAATAAATTTTCTATAATGGCCAACATTTATGGAATTTTCAGATGTTAATTTTGTTTTTGTTTTAACGCATAAATATGTCTTACTAGATATTTTGTCTGCTGTTGTTGGGTTTCGAAAACAAATAGCAAAATTGTGAGATAATAAGAAAATGATTACACTTTCTGACTTGAAAATTAAGATCTTCTAATAGAGTTGTTTTTAAGTTCCTGTGACCCTTTAAGGCCACACTCAACTTTTTACTATATGAAAAACCACAAAATGTTTGCATTTTTAGCAAAATATTACTGCTGTGTTACTTTCAGCTAATTTTCTGCTGTAACAGCAAATATTTTTACCGTTTTTATACCCACCACCGAAGGATGGAGGTATATTCATTTTGTCATTCCGTTTGCAACACATCGAAATATCCATTTCCGACCCTATAAAGTATATATATTCTTGATCAGCGTAAAAATCTAAGACGATCTAGCCATGTCCGTCCGTCTGTCCGTCAGTCTGTTGAAATCACGCTACAGTCTTTAAAAATAGAGATATTGAGCTGAAATTTTGCACAGATTCTTTTTTTGTCCATAAGCAGGTTAAGTTCGAAGATGGGCTATATCGGACTATATCTTGATATAGCCCCCATATAGACCGATCCGCCGATTTAGGGGCTTAGGCCCATAAAAGCCACATTTATTATCCGATTTTGTTGAAATTTGGGACAGTGAGTTGTGTTAGGCCCTTCAATATCCATTGTCAATTTGGCTCAGATCGGTCTAGATTTGGATATAGCTGCCATATAGACCGATCCTCCGATTTAGGGTTTAAGGCCCATAAATGCCACATTTATGGTCCGATTTCGCTGAAATTTGAGACAGTGAGTTGTTTTAGGCCTTTTGACATGTTTCTTTAATTTGATCCTTCCAATAAGATATTTATTTACAATTTTTTACACCACATCAATAAGTCTCTCACACTATCTTTACTGAGAGAATTCAGACAAGAGTAACTTTCCACATTATCAGATGTTAAGTCTCTTTACGCATCTCCCCAAACAAGGAATATAGATCTCGTTTCGAAACCTTTTTCCGACAATTTCTTCCTTTCCTTTGTGTGGCCACCACCAATGTTAATCAGCAGGTTGCTCGATTTTGCTACTTTGTTACTTTAGCAATAGAAATAAGAAAAAAAGTGTCAACAAGATAGTAAATGAGGTAAAGTCAAAATAATCACCGGAGCCAATTATCGATGGTAAAGTGAAAAAAGAAAGATACAACCAAAGCAAAAACTGGATCAATATCAACTATCACGAATAGAAGCGGTCAGTGAACATCAGCCAAGAGACCATCAGCAGCAAAAGAAGACTCACGTCCGTCTGGTTGTACGTAATGGACACACATGCAGCGCAAAGGATGCGGCATATGATGATAATGATGCTAAATCGGGTTTCTACTACACACCAATGCTGTTTATCAACTAATTTTTTTCCTTTTCTTCAACATTTTAAAGTTCAAAGCCAAGTTACCTGCCAGCCAGCCAGCCAGCCAGCCATAGTCAGGCTTATAAACACTGCAATTGTCACATTCGATTCAAAAAACCCCTCTAACCAAAATAGCCAAAGATAAGTGACAAAATAATACAAAACTGGTTGTACGTTTCTTCTGGCTGCCTTTAAAGATGTTTTGCTATTAGCCGCAGATATTTGCAAAAAACAAATATAATAGACAGAAACCAGATTGTCCTCTCCCAGCGGTTGTGCCGAGCAGTATCATCCATTGCAATAACAAGTGAGCTTAACAGCCCGTCGCCATAGTATAAAGCTGGGCATCAAGATGCAATGAATATTTGGCAAAAAAATAACACTTTGGTATTTACAGCTTATTAAGCTCGTAAATGATAGCGGCCAAGCACAAATTTGTATCTGTATTAAAATTTTGCAACATTTTATCTTTTTTGGTTAAACCACCCGGCTCCGGGAGGCCAGAGCTCTCTTAAATTAATTACCCCCTTTCACGGATACTATGCATGCAGTGCTTCAGTTATGAGTCAATGTATAAATAAAACGAGTTCATTGGCCATCAAATATTGCCATTTCGTTAAGTAATTAATGAACAATGTCCTTTAAAAGAAATGCGCTTTACTTCAGTTATACCTGTGTTTGTGTATACTTCTTCATTACGAGAGTCCTAATAAAGAGAAACAGCAAACATTTCCAACCGAAAATTGCCATAAATTATTGCTACTTATCACACCTTAATCATATAAACTCCCACGTCTTGAAAAAAAATATGTAGTACGCATGTGGGTCTCATTATATACGTAATTGGTTAGACAGAAACAAAACTGCCGGTGTGACCAATACCAGCAAACCCATGGTAAAATTCCATAGTAAACTCGCTTTAATCGCTTGCCCCGAGGCAATGAAGTTAAATACTACTGTGGGCATACTACTGATGATATGTGAGAAGTTTGCCCATGTTCCTTAGTGGGGAGCAAAATTTGCAATTTTTTACCCCAAAGTCTTACCCTCAAACCAGCCGACTGACTTCGGGGCCCCTAGAACCCGCAATTATTATCCGATTTGGCTAAAATTTTACAAGTTATGTTCTTCTATTACTGGCAACACCCGTGGTAAGTATGGTACAAATCAATCTTTACTCGATATAGGCCCCACATAAACCCAACTGTCATTTTGAAATCTTGAATTTTTGCATGAATTTTGCCCGATAAAAAGGTTTCACTTTAAATTTGTTTATGGCCAGCGCCTTGCGGATCTGTTTAACCACCTTAAGATATTCACAAATTCCCCCAGCATTAGTGAGGGGGAACAACATCTGCAAATGTTTTTGATGTTCTCGACAGGAAACGAACTCAGACTTTTTCTGTCATAGACACACCTTCTAACTTTTGCATCAGAGTGACAACAATTATTAATTCACGAAAGTTTAAAATAGTTGTGCAATTTCCTTTTTAATTTTAAATGCAAATGCAACATTACATTAAGGAACAGGGGCAAACTTCCCACAAAGCAAAGAGTAGTGTTCGATTAAAGTTTAAACTCAATGATAAGGGGCCTTCTCTTTATAGCGGAGTTTGAACGGCGTGCCGAATTGCGACACCTCTTTGGGTACACGTTTTGCCAGCATTAGGATGAGAAAACCACCACTGTAAATTTTTTTGCGATATTCCAGCAATGAATCGAACCCAGACATTCAGCTTCATAGGCGGACATGCTAACCTCTGCGCTATGGTGGCCGCCAATTATTATTAATTTTTAACTCTGTCAAAACCAGTCTTTTTCGGCCAGTTTTACGACGTTTGTATATGCATTGGAAATGTGTCTCATATGCGTCAGAGTTATCGACTGGCCAGGTTCCTATCAGTAGTTCTTAGTCAATTTTCCTCAGCCCCTTTATAAGCGACGCCCAGTTTCGCGAAATGCTCAGACACAATGCCTTTGTGAACCTTCAACTCTCAGCACCTGCCCATTCCTCATTCGCGCAGTCATTGTAGAAGACGTCAACCCTACCAAGAAACTCGCACTGATTTCGTATAACGATCGGAACCTTTCGGCGATCCATTCCTGGCCAGCTCGTCAACTGTTTCGTTCCCCGCCCGGAGCTGGCAGCCTTTCCCATGGTTCGAAGAAAAGTTTCTTCGCATTTCGAAACAGTCTCGAACTCACATGGCCCGGAAACAGAGCCTTCAGCGCAGCCTAATTGATTGGGCCGCCGCTCCAACTTCGACATCGTCTACTACGAAAACATTTTTCCACCAAAATTTTTTCAAAAAACCTACCAAATTCCCTTCCAGCTGATCAAATTTGGGAGGAAGATCTTCGATCCGTCTATGTGAGTGATAAACTCAAAAATTATCCGATCTAAACTATACACCATACGGACTATTTTTAAAGACAGTAGCGTGATTTCAATAGACAGACGAAAGGACATGGCTAGATCCTCTTAGAATTTTACGATGATCAAGAATATATATATATATATATATTTTGTTAAGGTCGGAAATGGATATTTCGATATCTTGTTAATAGAACGACTAAATGAATGTACCTCCTATCCTATGGTGGTGGTTATAAAAATGCAATTTCGTTAAAAATCGAAATGGGCCGTCCGTGCGACCAAACCCTTAAAATTTTAGAAAAAAACCTTAACAATTTTGACAAAAAAGCCCAAAACGGCAACGCTGATCAAGACTCCTGCGTTAGTATTCTCATTTATTATTGAATCATGCGTGCATACAGAAGGTCCCGGGGTACCTTCAGCCCAGAGAAAACGACGTCCAACAAGGGAGTACTCCCATATTATATAATCCGTCGAGTCACATCAAACATGCCGCCAAGCCGTATTCCTATCGCCGAACAAAACAGAACAATGTCCAAGATTTAAGTAGCGTCAGGTATCTGACTCCCTCAGTACTAGAGCTATAGTCTTTGCCACACACTCAACATAAAGGAGCAATGACCTAAAATCGATTCGATCGAGGGCATTCAGCGCCTCTCTCGGGCCTCTCCTCATTGCGCCAGGGATTATTCAGTGGGGGCACAGTTGTCCAGATACCGATGTCACACCACATATCCATTATTCAGAATTGGAAATACCACCGTCGAAAACATTCAATGTAACGTAACCGGCCTAAGCCCCCAACCACCGTTCTATTGCGTTGCAATAGTAGTAGCGTGCATTCACTAGCTCTCTGACCGTTTCCGCGACTTTCGCCTTTCAGCTTAGTCTCTGGTCAAGCATTACGCCCACGTCCTTGGCCTTCGGAAAGACCGGCAGCTCTACGCCATCTAGGTCAGGTCCCATGACAACACCCAGCATTCCCCTCCTGGTGAAAGGTACCAGCTCAGTTTTCCTTATGTTCATACCAACCCTCGCACATACACATAGCTTCCTTAAACGCTAAATCGGCAACCCACCATGATGACGACGTTATCCGCGTAGCTAACGAACTTCACCCACTCCTCTTTGAAAGACATGACAATTCAGAGAACACGTTGTCTTGACATAGGCGGAGCGATGAGGACCACGCACACTAGATATCCGACGCATTTACATACAGATTAAATGTGAGGCAGCCACTGCGGTTATGAGACTTAAGGCGATGGGAGAATGGATTGAGGATGGGAACAGCTCATACCATCGCAGTATAATCGAGCCAACGACAGGAAACCTGGAAGGAATGGAAGAGGTTTCTGATCGGATACCTAAGACGACACTTGAGGTCAAGTGAGAGGCACTGCTTCCAGTATTGCCGTCTGGAAGATCATGTTACATTGGTGGATCAAAGCTAGGGGACAGAGTGGGCCTGGGGTCTACATTGAGAACCCAAGGACTGAGATCTGTTTTAGACTGCTTCACCATAATACGGTCCTGCAGGCGCAGATCCGGTCGATCACGGAATGTGTAAGGTGGTGTAGTACTAACGTGAGGACGTTGATTGTGAACATCTTTAAATTGGCCATCATGGCAATAACTATCAGGACGGTAAGGTCTCGGAGTGTAAGAAGGAGATTAACGTCTTCTCTGAGGATGGCACCATAAGGGGGAATGAAATGGCAAACGATTTGGCAGTGAAGGCCAGAGGATTGCCGTCAATAAACTTGGTTAACCCGAAGCCTTTTGGGTCGACGCAGTCCGATTTACGGTCGTGCAACTCTGTGGAACAGTGAAACATTCGGTAGGACGGCGAAAATTCTATGGGGTGATCCGGATCGTGGGAGGACGAGGCTATTACTGGAAGGAAGTAAGATGGAGGTCAATATAGCTTTTGGAGTCATAACGGGACACATAGAACTACGAGCTCATTTATACAAAATCGGTGCCGCAAGTGATAGCATGTATAGTGCATGTGGGGAAGATGATGAGATTATGAGTTGGAGCATTTCCTATTTCATTGCCCAGCTTTAGGGGCTAACAAACACCTGTACCTTAGTACCAACTTAGGGGAGTGGTATGGAAAACAATAAAGAATTTTGTAAGTAGCAAGAAATTCCTAATTTAAAATTTTCTTTTCGAAGTTATTTTTTAGTTTTAGAGCGCACAACAAGCCGATTACTGGCTTAGGTGTATGCCCATAGTGGCATGGGGCGGATTATTATCAGTGTCCTCTTTTCAACCTATCCTAACCTATCTTGCTGTCCAGCCTAACACCGATATTGGAACTTTCATTCCTCCATACGATACAGCACACTACAAGGCAGTGAGGAGAGCACCTCGACTGTCTGTCGACAGCATGCTAACTTCCGAAGGAGTAAAGCTAGCCGCTTGAAATTTGCACAAATACTTCTTATTAGTGTAGGTCGGTTGGTATTGTAAATGGGCCATATCGGTCCATGTTTTGATATAGCTGCCATATAAACCGATCTTGAGTCTTGATTTCATGAGCCTCTAGAGTGTGCAAATCTTATCCGATTGGAATGAAGCTTTGCCCGACGTGTTTTGTTATGATATCCAACAACTGTGCCAAGTATGGTTCAAATCGGTCAATAACCTCATATAGCTGTCATATAAACCGATCTTGGGTCTTGACTTCTTGAGCCTCGAGAGTGCGCAATTCTTAACCGATTGGAATGAAATTTTGCACGACGTGTTTTGTTATGATATCCAACATCTGTGCCAGGTATGGTTTAAATCGCAATTACTATCCGATTGCCTGAAATTTTGTACTACGGATCCTCTCATGACCATCAACATACGTGCTTATTATGATCTGAATCGGTCTATAGCCCGATACAACTCCCATATAAATCGATCTCTCTATTTTACTTCTTGAGCCCCCAAAGGGCGCAATTCTTATTCGAATTGGCTGACATTTTACACAGGTCTCCAACATATAATTTAATTGTGGTCCAAACCGGACCATATCTTGATATCGCCCTGATAGCTAAGCAAATCTTTTCTTATATCCTTTTTTCGCCTAAGAAGAGATGCCGGGAAAAGAACTCGACAAATGCGATCCATGGTAGATGGTATATAAGATTCGGCCCGGCCGAACTTAGCATGCTTTTACTTGTTTTTACATTATTTTATTGAAAGCACCATCAATGTCGTTGTATATTCCTTGAGATCGAAAGAACCAACTATCTAACTGACTAGGTCATAAAGCGATCCTTGGCCATCTCTCGTCTTCAGTGATTTATCTTTTAGTCCCTTACAAATTTTCCAGTTAAATGATGACAGACTAATGGGACAAAACGACCCTTACTTCTCTTCATCCTTGTTATCTACAGGGGCAGTATAGTATATCTATATAATATATGAAAGGTCTCCAGAGAGTCCAGAGAATAGCTGAATTTATTTATAATTTAATAATCGATACATTATCGAAGCCCAACGAATGAAATGGAATCAAAGTTTTGATTATCCAAAGAATTTATATTTTATACATCTTCCGAAACTGTGTAAAAACTCTAATTGAAATATTTTCTTACCCTTTAGTTCAAATTCAAAATTTGTCTATGATTCGCGAACAATTTTATATCCGTAACAGACATTTACCTGCAAATAAAGAAAACAATAAAACTAAAGTGAATAAAAAAGTTACACATGTTAAAGAAAGAAAGTAAAATATAAAAATTTGTAAATGCAATGTTTTATCGTGTTATACAATGTATCTAAAATAACATTTTCTTCGTTGACTGTCATCCCGAAAATTTATGCATAGGCTAAATCAAAAATTAGCAAATTTGTTTCCACCACCAAGTTGAATGGCCCCTATAAAAAATGTCTCCAGTGGATTAAAAAAAAACTCAACAATATAACATATGCTTTGAATACAATGTTAATTAAATGACTTTAATGAGTATTTTTCCATGTTGTATATTGAATACATATGAATATTATACACATTGCACATTTGATCATGTAAACACACACACACACACACACATGTATATATTGCAATATGGTATACATTTTTTTCTTTTTACCTTTGTATTCAGGCTTCCTTTTTGTTTAAGCGTTTGTTTGGTTTACCGCCTGTAACTGTAAATATGTATATTTATGTGTATGTATACATACGTTATAATGCAATGCATCTGTTGCTTGTTGTACCATGGTATATACAACGCATACCAGTGTGCCTATCTGGTTGTTGACGCATACAATTAACTATTCATTCACTCAGCTAACCGACAACAAATGCTGCTGTATCACACATAAATCAAAAGACTTAAGACACAAACTTCGTGATAATCACGCATGCATGCATTACCATCGCATCATATGTAACAAAAAGGCTTGCAGCATAAATTTACTAAATGCGTTTAAAAGCAATTAACAGTCGCATACAGACGACCGTTAATGGCCTCCCATCGAATGTCAATATATTTTCAATATACAAATCGTGCCAAGCAAAATGTTTTGCATGTACATAGAACAATGAAATCTTGTGGTAAAGAAAATAGTCGAACGCAAGCATTTTTCAAATGACGTGCGACATTTACATTAGGGCACAATTGATCTCAATTGAATCTGGACCATAAAAAGAGTTTACTAACTTTTTCGTTCCTTCATGACATTTTCTGTGGAAGTACTTATCATACCCTCCACCATAGGACGGGAGGTATACTAATTTCGTCATTCCTCGAAATATTGATCTCAGACCCAACACAGTATATATATTCTTGATCGTTTTGACATTTTAAGACGATTTAACCCTGTCTGGCAGTCCGTCTGTTGTAATCACGCAAACTTTCAAAGGAATAAAACCAGGATTCTTCCTATTAGTGTAGGTCGGGTGGGATTGTAAATGGGCTATATCGGTCCAGCTACTTAATATAGCTGACTTCTTGAGCCTCTAAAGGGCACAATTCTTATCCGATTGGACTGAAATTTTGCACAACTACTTATCTATGATTTTAAATATACGTGGTAAGTATGGTTCAAATCAGTTCATTCTTGAGCCACTATATGACCCAATTTTTATCCGATTTGGGTGAAACGGCGAAGCGATCGGTAGGACGACGAAAATCCTATGGGGAGAATCGGTTCGTGAGAAGACGAGACTATTACTGAAAGGAAGTAAGGAAGAGGTCAGTGTGGCTTTCGGTATCACAACGGCTAGCTCACTCATGCAAAATAGGAATGGCAAGTGATAGCATGTGTTGTTCATATAGTGAAGATGATGAGATGTTGGAGCATTTCCTATGTCATTGATAAGCTTTCACGGCTAACAGACATCGGCACTTACCAGACATGAACCAACTTAGCGAAGTGTTGTAGAAAACAATTAAAGATTTTGAAAGTAGTAAGAAATTCCTAACTTATACTTTCTTTTTTATACCCTCCACCATAGGATGGGGGTACACTCATTTCGTCATACCGTTTTTAGCACCTCTAAGACCCAATAAAGTATATATTCTTGATCGTCATGGCATTTTAAGTCGATTTACCCATGCCCCTCTGTCTGTCGGTCCGTCCGCCTGTCTGTCCGTCCATCCGCCTGTCTGTCGAAAGCACTCAAACTTTCGAAGTAGTATGAAATTTTGCTCAAATACTTCTTATGAGTGTAGGCCGGTAGGAATTGTAAATGGGCAAAATCGGTATAGCTGCCATATAAGCCGATCTTGGATCTTAACTTCATGAGCTTCTAGAAGGCGCATTTCTTATCCAATTTAGCTGAAATTTTAGATGTGGTATTTTGGTCCGTCCGTCCGCCTGTCTGTCGAAAGCACTCTAACTTTCGAAGTAGTAAAGCTATGCGCTTGAAATTTTGCATAAATACTTCTTATGAGTGTGGGCCGGTTGGAATTTTAAATGGGCCAAATCGGCCCATGTTTTGGTATAGCTGCCATATAAGCCGATCTTGGATCGTGACTTCATGAGCTTCTAGAGGGCGCATTTTTTATTCCGATTTGGCTGAAATTTTGCATGTGGTGTTTTGGTATCACTTTCACTTCCATTGCGCCAAATATGGTTTAAATCAGTCCATAACCTGCTATAGCCGCCATATAAGCTGGCCTCCCGATTATACTTTTTGAGCTTATGGAGAGCGCAATTCTCCAATTTAGCTGAAATTTCGCACATGGTGTTTTTGCATCACTTCCACCCATTGTGCTAACTATGGTCTAAATCAATCCATAACCTGATATAGTCGCCATATAAACCGATCTCCCGAATAGGTTTCTTGGGCTTCTAGAGGGCACAAATATTATCCAATATGGTAGAAATTTTGGTAGAATCCAACAAGTGTTCGAAGTCTAAATCGATTGATAACCTGTTATAGTTTCCATATAAACCGATCTTCCAATTTGATTTTCTGAGGCTCCAGAGCGCGCAATTATTAATCGATTTGCCTGAAATTTTGGAGGTGGTGTTTTTTTATGACTTTTGACAGCCATGACAAGCACGGTCCATGTCGGTCAATAACTTGATATAACTCATATATATTTGGAAAAGTCAGACAAAGAGCTTGACAAATGTAATCCTTGGTGGATCCTTGGTGGAGGACGCTTTTACTTGTTCGTGGTTACTTTTTATATTTGGAACGCACAATAAGCCGATTTTAAGCGTAGGTGTATGTCCATAGTGGCATGGGGCGGGTTAGTATCCGCAACATCCTTTCAACCTAACCTAATACTTTATGAAAAAGTGGATTGTAATGACTTTGGCTTAAATTCGTGGCTTTGGTCAGAAGAAGTAGACCTAGCGCCATAATTGTAGTTTTTTAATATAAAAACAATCAAATGCAAAAAGATACAAAACCCATTTTCAAAAGAAATGGACATTTGAAATCACTGCATAATCCAAACCAAACTGTCGTTTTTCCGCGATGCGTCGGTAACTGTTGTAGGGCATGTGGCTGTTCTTCACCCCACATTCGACAGTTTTGCTTGTTTACATATCCATTAAACAAAAAATGAGCCTCATCGCTGAGTACAATTTTTCGATAAAACAATCAATTTTGATACTAAATTTTAACGATTTGCAGTCGTTACATTTTCAGATACTGAAAACTTTTCACTTTCACGGATAATGTTTGGAAAAAAATCACCTTTTAAATCAAATAATTCATATTCGGGGCAAACCTCTTACAATGAGTGTTGTCCGATTCAAGTTCAAGCTCAATAAAAAGGGACCTCAGCCGTTTTTGAACGGCATGCCATAGTGCGATGTGTCTTTGGGGAGAAGTTTTTACATGGCATAGTACCTCACAAATGTTGCCAGCATTAGGAGGGGTAAACCACCGCTGAAATTTTTTTGATTGTATCGCCAGGATTCGAAACCAGGCGTTCAGCGCCATAGGCGGACATGCTAACCTCTGCGCTACGGTGGTGGGTACAATAAATTAATTTTCTTTGGCGCGCCAAGCAAAATAAGTATGTCACAAATTCAATTTTGGTTTTTGGCAATAAATTCTATCCCTGA
The DNA here is from genome assembly GCF_963082655.1 of Stomoxys calcitrans. Classification (NCBI taxonomy): domain Eukaryota; kingdom Metazoa; phylum Arthropoda; class Insecta; order Diptera; family Muscidae; genus Stomoxys; species Stomoxys calcitrans. Next base: position 74,620,776 of record NC_081555.1, on the reverse strand, counting down.
CAATAACCATAACGAATTTTCTTGTGTTCTCAGTGGGATAAGTGTTTCGCAGTTCTGCAAAATCTTTTTAAAACTTTTGTTACATAGTGAAATAAAATCATACACACTTACTAGTTTGCATATCTATAAACCTGTGTTCAATTATTTCTCTTTCGTTTCGTTCAAAGTTAGTGCTTTTGAACTCAATTCTACTCATAATACCACTTTATCGACCCTGTTCGGCTGTATGTAATTGGATAATGTTCATTCAATTCCCACCATCTACCAAAATAATGAAATGGTAATTGTTGTCTTCCCCTAATTTCTTTCACGTGTAAAATACAAACTTTCAATGAACCATTAGTTGCATATTCCCATATTCTCTTGCCACGCAACATTTTACAAAAGCCCCACGCACACACTCATACACACACACACACACTTTAACTTTACACACAACGACAAAATCTTTAAATAAAAAACAGCAAATCATTAAAAACAAGTTTTTTTTTTCTTTTTTTTGAAAAAATTAACAATAATTTGCGATAACAAATCATTTGTTAAAGTCAATAAACAATTGAAATAACAAAACCTACAACAAAATATGGGGAGAGAAAAAAAACGACAATACCAATCAATTGTTCTTTTATACAAAACAAAATACATTTGGGAACACCTTCAGAATTGCTGTGTTGTTTTAGCATTAACAAGCAAAAAATCTAAAACCACGATATTTTTTTATTTTCGATATTTGCTAAGAAGAAAATGAAGATGGAGCAAACGAAAAAAAAGGTCAAAATCCTCTTGGCCAACAATGCTGATGATTGATTCACAAGAACAATTAACAAACAAAGATTCGTAGCTAAAGTTTGTTTGGGGCGGGGCGTATGGTGTAGCGCGGCCAAGGGGGTTACAAGGTAAGTTATGTTTTGGTCAAAATTTATCTATAAGTTCTTAACTAAATATATAAACAAAATTTCTTCCTTTAAACATGTTTCTATACTTTAGGCATTTAAGGCGTATTTATTTGCTTTTGTTACACTTAAGAAAATAACGCAACACGTACATAATTCTTTTACCAGCGGTAATACGGGGGCTGCTTCTTACATTTCTAGCCTAATCTTCTTATATATAAAAATCAATTTGTGTTTGTTTGTTTGTTTGTGTGTTCCTTATAGACTCAGAAACGGCTGAACCGATTTTCTTGAAATTTTCACAGATGGTGCATAATGACCCCGTGGTGAAAATATAGTACTACGGACCCTCCCCCTTACCCTAATTTTCAGAAACGTCAGATCTCGGAGATGGGTGGTGCGATTTATCGAAATTTTGTGTGCTCTCATATAGTACCCTTAAAATAACAATTTGGTATCCATATTTCGGATGGGGTACCTAGGGGGGCTGTCCCACCCTTAATTACCAAACATATATATAGACCAATCACGACAATATGAGACTCAAATGAAAGGTATTTGCGAGTAGAATACGAATCTGATAACTAAATGTGGGACCACGTTTCTGGGGGTCCACCCCTTTCCCAAAACACCCCCCAAACAGGACTTTTTTACTGACCATGGGAATATGGGGCTTAAATAAAAGGTATTTGAATGTAGAATACGAATCTGATATCCAAATAAGGGACCAAGTGTTTGGGGGCCTCCTCTCACCAAAAACATCACCCAAAGGGAACAAAATTACGACCATAGCAACATGAAAGATTTTTGGAAGTAAAGCACGAATTTGATATCAATTTTCGAGAAAAGTATATATGGGGCCACCCCATAACACTACCCAAATGTAAGTATTTTCTGACTATTGCAATATGAGGCTCAAATAAGAGGTATTTTAGAGTAGAACACGAATCTGATATATATTTTCAAAGCCAACTCCCTGAGTGGCCGTCCCATCCCCCGAAACACCCCTTAAGCCGGTCATATTTGCCGACAATGGAAATATGGGGCTCAAATTAAAGGTATGTGGGAGTAGACCACGTATCTGATATCAACATTAGGGACCAACTGTCTAGGGGACGACCCACCACCATAACAACCCCCAAATAGGCCGTATTTGCCCACCAAGACAATTTGGGTCGTAAAGAGAGTGGAAATAAATATTTATAGTTTTTAGGGCCAATACCCCAAACCGAACATATTTGCTGACTTTTGCAATAAGCAGTTTAAATGAGATTAGAAAACGAATTTGATACCCAATTTTGAGTGCCATGGCAATATTGGGTAAAAATAAATGATATATAGATATATGAGAATAGAGCACGTTGCTGATATATTCTTCGGGCTTAGTGTTTGGAGCTCCACCCCAATCCCCAAAACAATCTGGCATATTTACCGACTATGTCAATGTGGAGCTTAAATGAAAGGTATTGGGGTGTAGAGCAAGAATTGATACCCATTATCGGAAACAATTTTCTGGGGGTCTACCCCTTTCCCAAAATACCCCACAAACAGCAATTTTTTAGTTACCATCGCAATATGGGGCTCAAATTAAGGTATTTGGGAGTAGAAAACGAATTTGATAACCTTTTTTGGGGCCATGTGTTTGGGGGACGCCCCATCCTGTAAACTCCTCTTAAGTCAATGGCAATATGGGGTTTAAATAGAGGGTATTGGAGAGAAGAGCACGATGCTGATATTTTTTCAGGGCCAAGTATCTGAGGGACCACCTCTCCCCCGAAAGCACCACTAAATCAGACATCATGAGAATATCGGTCTGAAATGAAGTATTTTAAGAATGGAGTAAACCTTACATCCAAACTTAAATTCGTAGACCAATAAAGATCATATGGGATTCAGATAAAGACACTTATATTGTTAAACTGTTAGTCACGTTAGCATGGTATTTCACTCAAAGATCTTTGTCGAAAATAAATATCCCAAGGAAACTTTTGTTCCATATAAAGTAAAAGAAGGCGCAGCGGAGCGGGCCCGGTTCAGCTAGTTTTTATCATAAAAACCAGTAAGGAAAGGCAAAAGTCAGGCGGTGCCGGCTGTATAATACCCTACACCTACCCTATAAATGCAAAGTGGGGGCTACATCTAATACTGAACCAATTTGATGCACCTCGGCGGATGTTTTTAGATGGGTTATTAAACAATCCGTATCAAATTTCGACCAAATATGATCGAACCGTAATTAATGCAGTTGACAAATGACAACATTATTGCAAATTACCCCCAATCTGACGAACATATATATGCAAAATTTCTAGAGAATCGGTTAAAAACTGAGCACTTTATTGCAATATTTCTCAAAATTGAGGGAAAATATATATAAGAGAGCTTTATCCAAATCTGAACCAAAAAAAATACGTCAAAAAAAAAAAATGCATATGACAGATTTGAAGACGATCGGAAGAAATTTGCCACCTGTAGTTTGTAAGCAATTTAACATGGCCTGACGCACAGACAGACAGACATACGGACATAGCTAAATCGAAGCAGAAAGTCATTCTGAGTCAATCGATATACCTAACAATGGATCTATTGTGTTGCCCAAATTGTCGGTAATATAGTAGTAATATAGTCGGCGTTGACAAATTTTTTCAACGGCTTGTGACTCTGTAATTTCATTCTTTCTTCTGTCAGTTATCAGCTGTTACTTTTAGCTTGCTTTAGAAAAAAAGTGCGCGAAATTTTGTTAACATTTGTTTGGGGTACCACATGTATTGAAAGGAATTCATTTAACAAACCGAATCAACGCTTGTGATATGCACCTTAAACGCAATGAATTCGATTCGTTTTTAAAACGAATCATAACTGGAGATGAAAAATGGATTGTTTACAACAACGTTAGTCGAAAACGATCATGGTCCAAGCATGGTGAACCAGCTCAAACCTCTTCAAAGGCTGATATCCACCAAAAGAAGGTTATGCTGTCTGTTTGGTGGGATTGAAAGGGTGTGGTATATTATGAGCTGCTTCCAAGGAACCAAACGATTAATTCGGATGTTTACTGTCAACAATTGGACAAATTGAATACAGCCATCATGGAGAAGCGACCAGAATTGGTCAATCGTAAAGGTGTCATATTCCACCAGGACAACGCTAGACCGCACACATCTTTGGTCACTCGCCAAAAACTGAGTGAGCTTGGCTGGGAACTTTTGATGCATCCACCATATAGCCCTGACCTTGCACCATCAGACTACCATTTATTTCGATCTTTGCAGAACTCCTTAAATGGTAAAACTTTCGGCAATGATGAGGCTATAAGTTTTATTAAAAATGCATTTACTTTCTTTTAAAAAATCCGCAATTACTTTTTAGGCAACCCAATATATCTCTTCCTTCTGGGTGTTACAAACGTTATAAAATCATGTACCACATGGTGGTGTAGGGTATAAAAATGGTTATATAGTTCTTTTTTGTACCCCTAGCATGATTTTTACACTTTTGAATGCGCTCAAACCACCTCCAAAACATGGTTATTGAACTCTTCAACAGCATTTTCCGGCGATGAAAATCATTGACCAAGTGATTGGGAATAAGAAGTGGGTCAGGCCTGTACGATGCACTTTGGCGGAAATGGAAATGGGAAAATGTGGCAAAAATGCCATCAAGAATATATGTTAACATCAAAGATGTTTGCTGGGATGTCAGCCAAACAAAAAATTCTTTATATTGGATTTCGATACCAAAAAATTGCTGATTCTATTGATTAATTCATTGACCGCTGTCAGTCAACATTGTCCGCCTGCAACAACAAACAGTGAACCATCATGATTTGTAAGCAACAATATGAAATGGTAATGGTAATGAAATGTAAGCATTTCTACAGCTAACGCAAGGGTCAACAATCCGTATCCACCAGTACCGCAGATCAACAGCAAACACAGCAAAGCGGGTAACCTGACACCTCATGACGACAACAATAACAAAATCGTCAATCAGCAAGAAACCAATAGCAGCACCAGCAACAGCACCAACCAACAGCAGCAGCGCCAACAGCAGCACCAACCAACTTCAACCTAAGTTTAAGATTTTTGATTCAGTTCTGTAAAAGCACTCAAATTAATAAAAACAGAAATGTAGTAACTGTTAACTGGCGCCCAACAATCCATCAACGCACCCGGAGGCTGTGACCAAGGACCAAAAAAACACCCTAGAAGACCACAGAGGCTGTAGCTACAACTACCGGCTCAACACACGTCAACAAGTAAGCGGACGATTCTCCAAGTAGATTTAACGAAAGGACAACGAAATCGCCTCCATGGACGTATGGAAAATCTTTATAGGGATACATTTGTAAGTAGGCAGTGAACACAAAAAAAATTTTGTGAATCGTAGATTTAATAATTAAGAAGAATTTAAGTACGAAAGTGAAAAAAATGTGAAAACTCTGGTAGAGAAAAAAATTTTGGTGAATAATTAAAGAATTTAAAAATTGTAACTTCAGGAAATAGAAAAATCAATAGAATTAAGAAAAGTTGGAAAAAGTTAGATTTAATAATTAAGAAGAATTTAAGTACGAAAGTGAAAAAAATGTGAAAACTCTGGTAGAGAAAAAAATTTTGGTGAATAATTAAAGAATTTAAAAATTGTAACTTCAGGAAATAGAAAAATCAATAGAATTAAGAAAACTTGGAAATGGATCGCCGGAAATCCAGATCACGACGATTTCGAGATAATAGAGCAAAAAATTAACAATGTTTTGTCAAGCAATAATAGGCAGGTTGTAATAAATAATCTGTCTCTAAAAAAAAATAGATGAACTCACAGAAAATACCAACAAAATTATAAAAATTGTAAAAACCAATGAAAATTTTATAACCATGCTCAAAATGAAAATTGACCTTTTAAAGGAAGAAATTGTTAATGTAAATTATGCCATTCACTGGGCAAAGTCCGGCATAATAAATTCATTTGTATTGTCGAACACTGAAGTGAATATTGCAAAAGAGCTTTTCGAGAAAGATTCAATTCCCTTTGTAAACATAGAAGAAATATTCGAATTCTCTGAAGTAAAAATTGCATCAAATGAAAAATCACTTATTTATATCGTCAATGTACCGACTACGAATTTAGATTCCTGCAGTAAACTCTTGATTAAACCCACTAAGAGTGGGGATCTTATTAATAAAATTGATTATAATGAAATACTAGTTTGTAAAAATGAATCCTATGGGATCCTTAAACCATGTAAATCTTTCAATAATCTGACTGTTTGTAATTTAAATAATGTCAAAAGAATAGAAAAAGAAAATTGTTTGTTAAATCTTTTAAAAAGCGTAGAAGCAAACTGTACTTTATTGAGACATAGCACCACCCCTACAGTAGAGGAAGTCTTGCCTGGGATGATTCTACTAAATCAATTCGATGGTACCATTCTCATCAACGACGAGCAGTACAATCTTACGGGAACCTTCATAATCAAGTTTCAAAACGCTTCCATAACAATTGACAACGAGACATACAACTATTTCCAAACAACGTATGCCGAACCATTATCTGCAATCCTACAACCTAGATCTCCTGGATCAAAAATAGAAGAAGTAACCACTTTGGAATTTGTAAAAAGGATCCATCTAAACAATACAAAAGCGATAGAACTGTTGAACATTAAAAACAAATGGAGTGCGGCCGTGCATTTACTCACAATAGCTGCAGCTCTCATTCTGGTATTGTTCTTGATAAGAAGAAAGCAGCGCCCATTGATTGAAACCGTTAATCTAGCACCTCCCAATCAACTATCAGTTCCGACATCGAATTCAACAAACTTTCCAAGAGACGTACCAAGATTATCTCAGATACCTTACTTCTAACGGTATTACGATCGAGGACGCTCGTAACTAAGAGGGGAGGTGTTAACATCAAAGATGTTTGCTGGGATGTCAGCCAAACAAAAAATTCTTTATATTGGATTTCGATACCAAAAAATTGCTGATTCTATTGATTAATTCATTGACCGCTGTCAGTCAACATTGTCCGCCTGCAACAACAAACAGTGAACCATCATGATTTGTAAGCAACAATATGAAATGGTAATGGTAATGAAATGTAAGCATTTCTACAGCTAACGCAAGGGTCAACAATCCGTATCCACCAGTACCGCAGATCAACAGCAAACACAGCAAAGCGGGTAACCTGACACCTCATGACGACAACAATAACAAAATCGTCAATCAGCAAGAAACCAATAGCAGCACCAGCAACAGCACCAACCAACAGCAGCAGCGCCAACAGCAGCACCAACCAACTTCAACCTAAGTTTAAGATTTTTGATTCAGTTCTGTAAAAGCACTCAAATTAATAAAAACAGAAATGTAGTAACTGTTAACTTATATATACTTTATGGGGTCTCAGACGAATATTTCGAGGAGTTACAAACAGAATGACGAAATTAGTATACCCCCATCCTATGGTGGAGGGTATAAAAATGAAAAAATTGCAGATACATCGTTTTTTCATTTTTATACCCTCCACCATAGGATGGGGGTATACTAATTTCGTCATTCTGTTTGTAACTCCTCGAAATATTCGTTTAAGACCTCATAAAGTATATATATTCTTGATCGTCATAACGTTTTAAGTCGAACTAGCCATGTCCTTCCGTCTGTCCGTCCGTCTGTCCGTTCGTCTGTTCGTCTGTCTGTCGAAAGCACGCTAACTTTCGAAGGAGTAAAGCTAGCCGCTTGAATACTTCACATATATTTCTTATTAGTGTAGGTCGGTTGGGATTGTAAATGGGCCATATCGGTCCACGTTTTGATATAGCTGCCATATAAACCGATCTGGGATCTTGACTTCATGAGCCGCTAGAGGGCACAATTCTTATCCCATTTGGCTGAAATTTTGCATGAGGTGTTTTAATATGACTTCCAATAACTGTGCTGAGTATGGTGGAAATCGGTTCATAAACTGATATAGCTGTCATATAAACCTATCTGGGGTCTTGACTTCTTGAACTCTAGAGTGCGCAATTCCTATCCGAGTAGGCTGAAATTTTGCACGACGTGTTTTGTTATGACTTTCAACAACTCTGTTAAGAAAAGTTCAAATCAGTCCATAACCTGACATAGCTGCCAAATAAACCAGTCTGGGGTCTTGACTTCTTAAGCTACTAGAGGGCGCAATTATTATCCGATTTGGCTGACATTTTGCATCAGGTGTTTTGTTATGATTTTCAACAACTCTGCTAAGAATAGTTCAAATCGGTCCATAACCTGACATAGCTGACATATAAACCGATCTGGGGTCTTGACTTCTTGAGCCACTAGAGGACGCAATTATTATCCGATTTGGCTGAAATTTTGCATCAGGTGTTTTCAACAACTTTGTTAAGAATAGTTCAAATCGATCCATAACCTGATATAGGTGCCATATAAGCCGATCTGGGGTCTTGACTTCTCGAGCCTCTTCAGAGAGCAATTCCTTTCCGATTTGGCTGAAATTTCGCACGACGTGTTTTGTTACGACTTCCAACAATTGTTTTAAAAATGGTTCAAAACGGTCTATAACCTGATATAGCTGCCATATAAACCGATCTGAGGTCTTGACTTCTTGAGCCATTAGAGGGCGCAATTATATTCTGATTTAGCTGAAATTTTGCATGAGGTGTTTTGTTGTGACATTCATCAATTGTGCTGAGAAAAGTTCAAATCGGTCCAAACCCTGATATAGCTGCCATATAAACCGATATGGGATCTTGACTTCTTGAGCCTCTAAAATGCGCAAGTATTATCCGATTTGGCTGAAATTTTGTACAACGGCTTCTCCCATGACCTTTTTCATATCGGTTTATAGCCTAATACAGCTCCCTTATAAACCGATCTCCCTATTTTACTTCTTCAGCCCCTTAAGTGCGCAATTCTTACTAGATTTGGCTGAAATTTTACACAATGACTTCTACTATGGTCTTCAATATTGAATATTTTTTTATCCTGTGTTTGCCTAAAAATAAATACCGTGGAAAGAGCTCAACAAATGCGATCCATGGTGGAGGGAATATAAAATTCGGCCCGACCGAACTTAGCACGCTTTTACTTGTTTGACAATAAGACCGATCATGGTACAGGGTGCATTACAGGGTATCATAATTGAACATTTTTAGCATCGTTTATATTATAGGACTTATTTAACGTATAATGTACAAGACCAAGAACTAGACGAGACGAAAGAACTCGTGGATATGAACAAAATAAAGTCAAAAAAAATAACTGCCTTATTGTGCATTATACGGGAGAAATTTGCTACCATAAATATTTTGCCCAATTTTTTGCTTTGTTCAGCACATCAATCAACCAATCTCCACGAAATTTGGCACTGAATTTTTTCTTACGACTCGTAAAATATCCGACGAATTTTATAAAAAAGATCGCTTCAGATTTAGATGTATATCCCATACATATGCACTCCCGATTTTCACATTCATAAACATTGCAAGCAGATTAATCAACCTATATTTCCGAAATTTTGCAAATTGTTTTCATAAGCATTTACCAGCACGCGTGGTGAACTTGGTAGATATCGGTATTCAGATTTGGATATTGCTGTCATATATATGTAGCACCCAAATTGCACTTATGGATCCATAATACGAAAGTTTATGAAGCGGGTTTCACGAAATTTCCCACATAGAAGTTTTTTGTACCTCAAACAACGGATATTAACTTTCGTTGCAATCGGTACAGATTTAGGTATAACCTGCCTTACACACTTATTTCATTAAGTGCATGTATATATTAAATGTATAGGCAAGTCCTTTTTACCTCGCTCTATACATTATATCGGTAGCTCAAGGGTGATTTTTCAAGATTCAGGACAATGCATGAAATCGTTATGTGAATAGATGAATCGGTCATATAATTTAATTTTGGAAAATTATTTCATACAAATGTTGACCGTAAATGCGCCTCAAATGGTCCATTCGCTTAGTCCAATTTTGGCATACTCTTTCCAACATTTCGGCCGGTATCTCATGAATCAATTCTTTAATGTTGTATTCCAATGCGTCAATTGAAGCGGGCTTGACTCGCCTTTCAATAAGTCCATTGTTAAGCGTGCTGTTTGACATGTGGCACCGTCTTGTTCAAACCACATGTCATGCAAGTCAAGTTTGCATTTTGCGCAAAAAAAAAATTGGATTATGTTGCGATTCGCATCATCTCTGAAGAAGTACGATCCAATGATGCCACCTGCCCACAAACCGCACCAAACTGTGACTTTTTCTGGATGCATTGGAATTGTCAAAGTTGACAACTTCTGTATATTTTCGTACCCATGGAGCCAAAAATGAGCTTCGTCGTGTGATGGAAGAAGCGCTCGATGAACTTTCTTAGCAGAGCAAGCATTTTGATAATTTAATTTAATAAAACCACCGCTGAAATTTTTTTCTGATGGCCTCGCCAGGATTTAACGTATTAGAAGTCATAATTTTGAACAAAAGCCTAGTTTAAGCATTTTCTAATAAAAGTTTGAAATTTATGGGCCAAGAAGTAAAAACACAAAATAGGCTTATATGGAAGCTATACTTAAATATAAATGAATACGGCTCATAAACAGTTTTCAAAGAACTCCTCCCTCTCCTTTCATGCTATAGTTTTTTGTTAAAAGACGGACGAACATATTTTTGAAGCTGTTAAATCAAAAAAGTGGCTAAATCAGCCAAAACCCCAATCTGCACAAATTACTTTTGATCTATGTTAAATGGGACTTTGCTGAAGATATTGAATTTAAATTTTGTTTAACGGTCCGTGATCCGAAGCGTTTACAGGAGAAGTATATAAATTTTTTTTATTTTTTTTTTTTTTTTTTTGAAATATCGGAGTTCTAACCGCACGTCATCAGCATACGAAACCACTTTTGCACCTTTTTCGTTAATGGCTATATACCAAAGTTTAGGAGACAGTACAGGTGTTGAGGTGTCCCTCTGCTGACCCATCTTTTTAGATCCACAGATCCCAAGAGTGTCGTAATGCAACTTTTAGTAAGTAATTTATAATAAACTTTCTTACGGTGAAGTTGATGCCTAGAAATTCCAACTCCTTCATGATAGACGTCGGATTTACATTATTGAAAGCACCTTCAATGTCACTACTAGGTCATGAAGAGCTGTTTCAGTGGATTTGCCTTTATTATATGCATTCTGCTGACGAGATAGGCGATCTCCTAAGGTATGTTTCTATCAACCTCTCAAGAGTCTACAGCATAAAGGATGACAGGCTAATAGGACGAAAATCTTTCGCCTCCGTGTGGTAAGATTTTCCTTCTTCCGGAGTGAAAAAAACCTTCCTGTAATTCTAAGTGTATATAGCGTATATTTCTTTTTTCTACAATTTTATAATTACTCCAATCAGAGGCTTGGTCTATCGCTAATGTGGTATCACTATATAATTCATAACGTTCTTCTTTGGGCGAAAAAGAATGTACACCCATAGTAGAACTATGGGTGGATTGTTTATGATCATTGGATAACTAATGCGATATCCAACTTGATTACAAAAAAGGATAGACGGAATCGAAACGCGGAAAAACGGACATGGCTTAACCGAATCAGGAAGAATTTTTGTCTGAATTTTCTCTGAGTCGATGTATAACTATTATAATAGTGGCAATACTGGTTGCAATTCATTTTTTAAAATAATTAATTGAGATTCCATGCAGGGATATTGTGCAGGATATTGTCCGGCTTTAGACCATTGTTTAATGCTTTCTATTCAAAGAATAGTACAGCAAAAAACATTAAAAACTCAACAAAAGTGTGTTGTTGCTACAAGCATTTGACTGGTTTCCCGTATCGCGATTTCATTTTCGACCTTTATATTTTCGACAATCATAAGTCAATTAATTGACTTATAAATGTGTACTTTGTTTAGGAATTTTATTCTAAGACCTAAAATTCTCAACTGGAAAGTACTATATCCAAGTTTAGATGTCTTGTTGGCACGGGTAATAGTTAACCGATTTCTATAATGTTTCGTAATTGAAATAGAAAGGAGGACATTCGTTCCTTTTTTTTTGAAAAACTAGTGTTTCCTCTTCGTAGCATGGAACCGTCTAATGGATATGTTCCAAAGTAGTGGAGATAGTACATCTCAGAATTAATGTCAAAAGATCATTTTCTATGGGAACTAATTATAATAATCTTACTATTTGGGCCATTTTGTTATCCCACCGTGACCTATATAGATCACATTCTCTTTATGCTCTGGACATGAAGATGTAATAAGATGCTTATTGGGCAAAACATTTATTTGTAGTAGCGAAAAAATTATTTTTTTATTCTACTTCTTCTTATCTTCTTAAAATACTTGCAACCTACATGAGACCAAAAATGGAATATACATACCCAGCAAATACTTGGTAAATACAAATAATGGATAACTCATTATCCTTAGATTTACTAGCTGCTAAAATATAACGAGAGTTATGAACGGGAATACCATCTCTGTTACCGGTAGTGCAAATGTCATTACATACAACATTCGATGAAGCTCAGGAATAAGCACTTATTTGTAATAATAGAAAAAAATCATTATTATAACTTTGGTATTGATAACAATTACATTAGGAAACTGCGAGCAAAATTATTAATACCCATGAGTGCTGTCCGTTACAAAGATAAGTTCAAAATTGAGGGACATCCATGTATTTGCGAGTACGAATGGCTTGCCGCAAAGCGACACCACTTAGTCGCACACCCGGCACGGGATATCTGGCAGGCTGGAACATTGGGGTCCGTCAGTGTAGTGTTCATTGCTGACCGTCACCACAGGTTGCGGTTAGTGGAATGCTCCATACGGAGCAGCTGCAACGGCAGTCGCGGACAATCATCGGTATCGAGCGGAGAGTCTTAGTGAGAGGGCGAGCTGCACCGGTTCTTGCACAAATACTGAGTGCCTATGATGCTCGATATGACAAGGCGAGTTATTGGCGCCTTTAAATAACCAATGGCCACCCTGTTCTCACGGCAATCGGCCCTCTGGACCAGAAGGACCTTCCTCACTTGACGAGGATCGCCACCTCCACATGAAGATGTGGCTACAACTACAACTAGAACGACGACGACTTAGTAGCACTAAGAGGGAAATATTGTGGCGTAATTATATAAAAAATATTTTTAATTTTTTCTATCTCCCCACAAATCTGTTGATTGCTCCGCATGCTGTGGGCGTGACATTCAGGAAATAAAAAATTTTAAAATCATTTTGCTGGTCCGAGTTTCGAACTCGGGACCTTTGTATTGTAAATATTCTGCTGTACGCTCTGTGCCACAAAACTACTAAAATTACTCCCATGTGTTAGAAATAGAATATGTCAAACATTAACACAAAAGCATGGCCATCTTTGATGAAATTGAATAAAAGTTAGCTTGGTGGTGGGGAAAGGCGCGAACATGTTTTGAGTCCAAGCAGTTATTTTTTAGCAACGTTCAACAAAGATAATATGTCATTATTTTTTGACAACTTGTGTGCTTAGGTATAAGTACTTATATTTGAGCTATTAGTATGCGATTCCTAAATTTAAGTACAATAGTTATTCCTTTTTGAATGAGCCTTCTTTTCTGGTTATTTGGTAATGAGAGTTTTTGCCGGGTAACTTACATATTTATAAGAGCACGAGCTTCAATTATGTTCTTGGACTTACTTGACAGGGAGAAATGGAGTTGAATAAATAAAATTGAAATGGGTTTTATATTTTTGTTTGAAATTTTTTTTTTTTAAATTTGATTTTCATATTACTTAACTAATGAATGTATAAAACTTATTCCATCTAAATTTCTTTAAAAATTTAAATAATTAAAAAAATAAAAACGCTTGCAGATATCAGCCCGAAAGGTTCAACTTAATGAAGCCTTTACATTATCTGCAATTAAATCTCAACAAATGACCGACACCTTCGTTGACCTCATTTCTACTAATTGAATTTTTTTGAATTACAGTATTGAACAAATTAATTGGCACTTTTGTGTTCTTAATGAAATGCGTAAATCTGAAGTGGCTGCTGTTACGAGTGGTAACACCAAACAAGCGTTGTTTGCAAAATCACTATGTGGGATTATTGGCAAAAGTTAACCTCCTTATAATTATCACAACAAACACACACACAATGACTCACGATATCCCCAACAGTCAGTAAAAGAAACATCCCACACATTGGTGGTCAACATTTTTTCTTTTGTGAGAAAAACAACCTTTTTTGAAAATATGTTCGGTCATTAACATACAGCTTGGGAGAGAGGGGACAGCGGCAAAATAAAAAAAAAACAACTAAATAAACAATCAATAATTACTTGAACATTGCCACAATTCATTTGTTTTTGAGCCATGCCCTACAGAAGAAAGACATTCGAACAATCCATATACCGGACCATAGCCCGCAGACAAGCCACACAGCATCCATAGAAAAAATTCCCAACATTTGGAAGACCAGCCAAAAAAAACACTCCTCAATAACTGTGGCAGGTTTTTTTTTTGTAATTTTTGGGTGAATTTGATGATTTGCTGGGGAATCTACCCAAGACATTTACTGGCTGGTTAGTATGGCCCGAAGTTGTCATACAAGTGACCTGCTTTCTCTTTTATGTATTCAACATTTCAGAGTCTGTTTTTGCTGGTGCTGCTGCCACTTCTGTTGGCTGTTGGTAACTGTTAATGCCACCAACACCAGCACCATTGCCAGCTACACCAATGATCTGAACGAGCAATACATTGAATCTATTCGCGCAGACTTAGAGCCAATATATGCCGTTTTTCCAGCAACTTCTACCCGTTTCATCTTCCTTTGCGGCGCCGCCCTCCCCAGAGCTATCATTCATACGATGAATGTCTCTTCCATTCATTGCATGAATTCGGTTGGTATTGCAATGAGGTATAGTGGCGTTCAGTGGCGATCACATTACCCATTGGAAATAAAATTTAGCAACCTGCTGCAGACAAGCCATATTACCACCACTGAATGCATACCCATAGCTTAGCTATCAGCAGCATTCAGCTCAATGCATGCCAAAGTGGGGTTCAGACTGAGTTAGTCAGTCCACAGTGCGATATGTATGCATGGAATGTTATCATTTATGTAGTTAGGCGAATGCCGCCGCTATCGATGCAAATGTTGACAGCGATCGATGAAGGTGCAGACTAACAGAGTGGCTGAGTAGATACTGCTGCTGGTGGCTATGATGTTCCCCAGCTACAAGTTATGGGTATTAGAAATACTTGGAGTTCAAGCTTCATTGAGTTTGTGTAATGAATGAATGAATGGCCTGCCTCGAATTACCGACAACATGAGAACAACGTAACACAAGATACTGGAAAACTAAAAATGAAGAACTTTGACAAACAAGTAACAACACCTTCATCTAGTATATGTTACTCGTATTTGTTCTGTTAATGATGTCATCATAGTACGAGCTAAACTTTGGGTATTTGTATTTTTTTTTTTTCACACATTCCTTTATTTTATAATAACATGATAAAATTCGATTCCACCATAGGTATATTCAAATAAAACCAAGCTTCCTAGACAAAACGATATCAATATCAAATGCAAATAATTTTTTCGCCCGGGCGCGAGCGGCTCTTCCACAAATACTGAGTGTCTATTATGCTCGATATGCCAAGGCGAGTTATTGGAGCCTTTAAATAACCAATGGCCACCCTGTTCCCGTTGCGATCGATCCTTTGGACCGGAAAGAGCTTGCTCACACACAGGAGATTGACGATAACTGCCACCTCCATTAAAAATGTGGCTACAACAACAACTATATATTGGCATTAGTTAGGCTACTAGATGTACACACAATACACAAATTTGCCCATGAACATTCCATTACGGAACTAAAAGTACTCTGAGGCTAATACTGAGGGAGAATAAAAAGAAAATCAGTACGATAAACAACATTTGCGGGGAGCGCAGCTAGCCTTTGGAGTACTTCCTACATCACAATCCTGCTTTTGCATAAAAAGATTCCATCGATTGGGATCGGACATAATATCAGACTTGAACAAACTTATGGAATTAAAAAATATTTGAATTTGCTGGAATTTTATCTCAGAATTTTCGAAGTTTTTTGCTACTCACCACCGAATGATGGGTGTATATTAATATTACAATTCCGTTTGCAACATATCGAAATAACCATTTCCGACCATATAAAGTACCATATATATTCTTGATCGTCGTAAAAATCTAAAGCGATCTAGCCGTGTCCGTCCGTCTTACCGTCTGTCTGTTGAAATCACGCTACAGTCTTTAAGTTCGGCCGGGCCGAATCTTGGGAACCCACCACCATGGAGCTTTATCAGTTTAGAGACACAACAGAACACTTTGTGCAAAATTTCAGCCAAATCGGACAAAAATTGCGCCTCCCATGAACTCAAAAAGCCAAATCGGAAGATCGGTTTATATAGGAGCTAAATCACATTATAGACCGATTTCGACCGTACTTGGCACAGTTGTTTGAAGTCATAATAGAACACCACATTTAAAATTTCAGCCAAATCGGACAAAAATTGTGGCTTCCAGGGGCTCAAGAAGGCAAATCGGGAGATCCATTTATATGGGAGCTATATCAGGTTATAAACCGATTTGCACGGTACTTAGCACAGTTGTTGGAAGTCATAACAGAACACTATGTACAAAATTTCAGACACATCCGACAAAAATTGAGGCTTCCAGAGGCTCAAGAAATCAAATCGGGATATCGGTTGATATGGGAGCTATAACGAAATCTGAACCGATATGGCCCATATGCAATCCCCAATGACCTACATTAGTATTAAGTATCTGTGCAAAATTTCAAGCGGCTAGCTCTAAGCGTTCAACCGCTATTGTGATTTGGATAGACGGACGGACGGACGGACATGGCTAGACCGACTCAGGATGTCGAAACGATCAAGAATATATGTACTTTATGGTGTCCTAGACCATTATTTCGAGGTGTTACAAACGGAATGACTAGATAAGTATACCCCCATCCTGTGGTGGTGGGTATAAAAATAGAGATATTCAGCGGAAACTTTGCAAAAATTCTTTTTTGAACATAGACAGTTTAAGATCGAAGATGGGCTAGGTCTCTCGATATTCTTATTCAATACGACCCTGATCGCTCCAGATTTGGATAATGCTGCCATATTGACCGATCTCCCGATTTAAGGCATTATACCTTAAAAAGGCGCATTAATTGTCAGATTTCGCTAAAAATTGGCACAATGAGCCCTTTTAAGCTCTTTGACATTCTTGCCCTATATGATTCAGATCGGTCTACAGTTTCATATAGCTGTCATATACATTCGAGATGGTGATTATCCAAAGTTCGGCCAGGCCGAATATAACTTTTTCCTTGTTTATGACTATTTAGCGCACAAAAAGCTCATCACTGGCTTAGATGTATCACCACAGGGGTTAACCCGTGGTGGCTACCTTCAGTCTATCAACATTGACTGAGATATCTGTTTTAGCCAACAACAGCAAAGCTGTAGACCTCTCCATTTTGGAGCGTTCACAACAACTCACTCACTCGTTGCCCTTCGGAACTGATCCTGAGAGCCTAGCTTGCATGTCACTAGAGGCATACCCACAGGTTCCAGTACCCCTGAAATATGTAAGGTAGTTTCTACACTCAAAAAATTTTGAACCTCAACACTAGTTAAATTAACTAAATTTGGGAAATTGTACTTCCTATGGCGCCAAAAAATTATATTCTCGTTACGAGTTCAATAATTTCATAACAGCTACGAAATTAGTTTATTTGACTCCCCACACGTAAACTATGAACCGAAGAGCATTGAAACTGAAAGGTAAAATTATTGAAAAAATCGCTAATTCCAACTCTTCGGATCTTCCAAATATAAAATGAAACATTGCAATTATAAATTAAATAAAACGTTTCCTTTTGTCGCAGCCGAGAATTGAACCAAGAAACTTCTGTTTACAAAGCAGACGCTCTACGCATTCATCCACATTAGTACTGTTTGAATCTATCACTATAACCCATGTCTATATTTGTTTTCAACACAAAGTCAAAACATTTCCTAAACCTTTTTCATTAAAGATGGAAATGTTTTTTTGTTAAGGGTTGACATGTTCTATTTATAGACACAATGTCTAAGCATTGGAAGTGAGAAAATTAAAATAATATTTTGGAGTAAAATGGGAAAGAGCTTTGTAGCACAAAGCATGCGATTCTGCTTCTCCAATCTCGGACCAGCAAAATAAATTTTAATTATTGCATAATTTAAAATTATGCCCTACATTATTCCGTGGGTTTGTGGGAAGCAAAAAAAATAAAATATACTTTAGATATTAATAATGCCACCATTATCAAATTTTAGTTCAACACTTACTAACAGTTATTAAATTATGCTTACTTTCGAGTACGTGAACTCAAAAATTAAAATGGTAAATATTCCAGTTATAGTTTAATGAGTAATAGATTTCAGTAAAGGTATCGTCGACGATAATATGCTTTTACTTATGTTGGTAAAGTGTTTGCTTCTTCTAAAGAAATTAGCTTATGTGAAATTACTAACACCACCTTAGTTTTAAACATATTCTATTGGGTTGCCCAAAAAGTATATTTGATTAAAGTTCATTCTAAGCTTTATTAAAAATGCATTTACTTTCTTTTAAAAAATCCGCAATTACTTTTTGGGCAACCCAATATACTCAGGAAAATTTAGTTTAATTTGTACAAAAGTTAAGTTCTAACCACTCACGAATTTTTAATTAAACGTGAGTAAAGATTATGTTCCCCGTCACCCAGAACAGGTGAATATTTAACTGTTCAGCCATCTTGTAGAGAGATCTGCGACAATTGAGGATGGTTTTTGAATTCAAACATACATAACCCAGATATTTAATTACTATCTGGCAATCTGAGAAAAGATTTATGCCAATCGTCGTCTTGACATTGTATCTTAGCCATTCAACAATTTTTTAAATGCAAGAATCTCCGCTTGATACACATTACAATGGTCCAGTCAACTTTCCGGTTTGATCAGTCAAATAGTGGCTCAAACAATGTGTAAACCACACTGCTTGGAACACGAACACAGGATATTGTATCAAGGACAAAAGATAAGGCAGCAAATTGTACTCAGCGTGGCTGTGATGGAAAAACAAAGCATCATTTTGATCCGACTGAGTATTAAGCAGTACTCTCAGCGAAATTTGTTAGTAAAAACAGCAAAAATGTTTGCTGTAACAGCAGAATGTCTGCTGAAAATGAGACAACAGTAATTTTTTGCTAAAACATTTTCTGCTGTTTTCAAATGTTAAAAGGTTAAAAGAAGCGCACTATTTCATAAATATTTCAAAAAGTTTTTTATTTTATTTTTTTTTAATATAATAAGCATTTTTCACACAATTTTTTCCAATATTCTACAATTTGCTAATTTTTTAACAAATTTAAATAACAGCTGACAAAGTAATTACTTTTTTATATCTATGCTTTCAAAAGAATAAGTAACTTCCAAAATTGGCAAATTTGTTTATTAATATTTATACAGCAAATGCCTCAATTTGTTGTTTAGAAGTTAAACAATTTTGTATGGATTCACTTAAAAGTTTAAAATTTTTCAGCAGACTAACTGTTTTGGGGGTAGGTGCAATTTTGAAGCGCCGTCCACCAGACCACTACACCATCAACATAGATCTGACAACTTCAATATACAGCCAGTGCATGACACGGGGATTAAATACCCAACTTTATCATATGTTGGATTTAAAGTTCGATTTCATGTCCAACAAAACATCAAAATATTTTGCGCTTTCGGTAAATAGAACATTTTCTCCTTCCACAGACACAGGTGTCAACATGTATAACTCAATCCCATGACAGCCGGTTGTACGTACCGGATTGACCCGATGGATTCCTTCATCGGCAATGGCTGCCGTCTCAGTGTTCAACACACTGCTACTGCAAAATTCTGAGTTTTTTTCTGGACCGGAAGATGAACTTCAAATCCAAAATTAAGCTGGTGCAAAAAAGACAATTCTTTCCCTATAAACCTGCAAAAGGGCCATTGGCAATTCTTAAAAGTTTAAACCTCGTGTTATTCACTGGCTGTATACTGCAATTATCATATCATAAAGGTTATATGGCGAATCTGTACATCAATGAAACACACCGAGAAGCGACAACATCTGAGTCTATGGGTTTACATCTACAGTTCATGGTTAGGGGAGCTTTCTTGGTCAAGCAGTTGTGCATGTAATATTTTAATATCAGCGAGAGGTTACATGATGAAAGCTATCGTACAATTTTAAATGATAGAGCCCAATGGAACCACAATAGCCTTAGTAATATAAGAATAGTTCCAACCTAAAAGGCTTTGGGTTATACTATAAATGACAAGTACTTTACATTTTAAGAAGGTTAGCTTATTACTGTAATGTATACTAGGCGAAGATCTTCACAATTCAAGAAGTCTTGACTGGCAACGATATAATGACCTGATGAAAGTGACCATAAATATATTTTTAGACAATCAGGCACCACTAAATGTTTTGAGAACAATAAAAACAACCAAACTGTCATGTAGAACGACCGAAAATACTCTACTCAAATCAAAGGATGTGTCAGAATGCAATCCATCTCTCCCTATCATACTCAAAACAAGTAAAAGCGTGCTAAGTTCGGCCGGCCCGAATCTTATATTCTCTCCACCATTGATCGCAAAAACCGGACACTACTGTCGCAACTCTGTTCTGGTACCAGGGAATTTTAGCGAAGTTTTTGTAGCATCGACATACAATATCAATAACTTTAACCTTCAATAATTTTATATTTTATGTTAGATTAATAACTTTTGGTAAATAAACCAAAACAATGAATAACCTAAATAGTTCAATGTAAATGCCAAGAAAACCTCAAAATTAGTCAATAAATTGCATTTGACATACATTTTAAAACATCTACCTGATGAATATTTAATAAAAATCTTGTAAATTAAAACCATATTTCGCTCGCCAAATTAGTAGCGAAAACAAACTTACAGATGGTAAAACAAACATTTGCAACGATTATTATTCAATTATGCTAAAGCTAATATAAAATGTTCGTTAATTTCATTTTAATTACTTTTGAGGTCCCTAGCATAAAAGAGCCCAATCAAAATATTGTATGACAAAATGCGGTATATCAAACATGGATATGCATCGCTAATTTTAATATGATAAATTGAAAGCAAATCTTAGCATAACGTTTTATGATTACATTAACCTTCAAAATATTTCGGCGTTAAATATTTATTCAGTTGTTGTTAAGGCGTTAAATATTTATTCAGTTGTTGTTAAGGCGTTAAATATTTATCTATTTTGCAGTAAAAATTCAAATGAGGTATAAAGAAAAAACGAATTTGAATACTCCCCATTTTGATATGCAAACATGAAGTAGGTACGAGAAACCTGTTGCTTACACCCTTTTCGGAGCAAAAGGGTGCAGAAGAATCATCGTTCCAAAGGCAACATCTTGAAATAGTGGACTGTGCAGAGTTTTGGTTTCCCATTCATTCCACTGAATATCGAGATTTGATTGCGGTAGGATCATCAACAATATTTCCAGATATCACCTACCCGATCGACAGGGTAGGTAGGTGATATCTGGAAAGGAAGGATATCTGGTAGGGAAGGAAGACATATTTGGTCTAACAGTCGGAACATTTTGCCTCCAAGAGATAAAGTCCGATAATGTGTTGAAGCTAATTGATTTCGCCGCAGCAAAAAACATGGTAATTAGCAGCACCAGATTCCAATATAAAAAATTTCACAAGGCTGTCAACCGATCAAAACACGAGAAACCAAATTGATCACGTTGTGATAGATGGAAGGCATTCATCCAGCGTGTTAGATATACAATCGATCCGAGAAGCAAATATAGATTCGGATCATTACTTTACTGCAGCAAAGGTTCGCACCCGTTTCAGTATGGTGAAAAAATACGATCTGCACGGAAGCTGAACATTGAAAAGCTGCAAACTCAACAGATGACAACGTCGTGCTTCACTCGACTGACCCAACTACTTGATGAAAGCACTCCTTGTTCCGATGATATAACGACAAAGTGACAATCCATTGTCCATCCAAGGAAAATGTCGCGAAACCCGTACTTGGATACCGGAGGCCTCCCCCAAGAAACCCATGGTCCGACCATGAATGCTGCATATTGAGCAATCCAGCAATCAGTAGCAATGCGCCAGATGAAGGAGAGAAGTCAAAGAACAAGTAAAAGCGCACAAAGATGGGGGAGCCGAATCTTGGGAATCCACCACCATGGATTCTGCTAAAATATGGGAGCTATATCTAGTTATAGACCGAATTGGACCGAGCTTGGCGTAGTTTTTGAGAGTCATAACAGAACATTATATGCAAAATTTCAGCCAAATCGGATAAAAATCGCAGCTTGTAAGGGCTCAAAAAGTCAAATCGGAAGATCGATTTATATGGGACCTATATCATGTTCTCGACCGCTTTGAACCGTACTTGGCACAGATGTTGGGAGTCATAACAGAACACCATGTACAAAATTTCAGCCAAATCGGATGAAATTTGCGGCTTTCAGGGGTTCTAGAAGTCAAATCGGAAGATCGGGTAATATGGGAGCAATATAAGCCTATAAACCAATTTGGACCTTACTTAGCTCCGTTGTTGGATGTCAAAATAGAACACTATATGCAAAATTTCAGCTAACTCGGATGAAAATTGTGGCCTCCATGGACTCAAGAAATCAAATCGGGAGATCGGTTTATATGGGAGCTATATCCAAATCTAAGCCGACATGGCCCATTTGCAATCCCCAACGACCTACATCAATATGAAGTATCTGTGCAAAATTTCAAGCGGTTAGCTTTTCGCGTTTGACGGCTATCGTATCGAATCAGAATTTCGAGACGATCAAGAATATATATACTTTATGGGGTCCTAGATCAATATTTCGAGCTGTGGTGGGTATAAAATGAAAATGGAGAAACGTGAGTGTGAGTGAATTGAGATGTACAGGAGCCAGAATGAAGGTGGGAAATTCTACCAAAGAATCAAACATCAAACCGATAGCTTTGGTACAGGCACATCCTCCTGCAGAGACAAAGAAGGAAATCTAGTAACTGACACATATAGTGTGATGGGGATATGGAAAAATACTTTTCCCAGCTGCTAGTGTCCGACGATGGCGGCGAAGAGGATACCGCAGAACCAACCCCTGACGTTGGTGTAGAATGACAATGACGAGACCTTAAACCGAGAAAGAGATTTATATGGCAGTTATATTCAAATCTGAACCGATCTGAGCCGTATTGAATAAGGATATCGGGAGGCCTAAAACAACTCACTGTCCCAAATTTCAGCTTAGTCGAATAATAAATGTGGCTTTAATGGGCCTAAGACCTTAAATCAAGAGATATAGTCTGATAAAGCCCATCTTAGAACTTAGCCTGCTTATGAACGAAAAAAAAGTTGTTAGCTCAAATCCTCTATGTTTAAAGACTGTAGCATGATTTTAACAGACAGACGGTTGGACGGACGGATATGCCTAGATCGTCTTCGATTTTTACTACGATCAAGAATGTATATACTTTGTAGGGTAGGAAATCAATATTTCGATGTGTTGCAAACGGAATGACAAAATGAATATACCCCCATCCTTTGGTGGTGGGTATAAAAACGTATTACGGCTAGCTTGGGTTTAGTAGAGATGTAAACACACCTAAAGCACTTTGTGGGTGAAGTGGCCCCTCAAACACGGGGCCGACAGTTAAGTTTAAGTTTCGGTTTCCACTTTCAGAGACCTATTCTTTGAGTCCCGTATTATCATGATTGGTCTATATATCCATAGTGCACGAGGAGCGGCCCCCTAGGCTCCCAAACCAAATCTAGATACCATTTTCTTAGTATTTTAGGTTGCTTTAAAAATGAAAATTGTGGTAAGGGTGAGTGATAGTACGGCCCTTGAGATGTCTAGCCCCGAATATGGATTTCAAATTCGTAGAATACTCCAGAATATTTTTCATTTGAGCGTCATATTGTTATGGTCGGTAAATATATCTGTTGTGTATTTGGGGTGGCAACCCAGACACTTGGACCTGAAAATAAATATCAGATTCCTGCTCTACTCTCAAATACTTTTTATTTTTGTCCCATATTACAGTAGTAGGTAAATAAGTCATATGTTCATTTTCGCTGTACGTGTTTGGAACTCACTTCCTAACGATCTGCAATTACTCAATAACTCGGCAACATTTAAAACCAGACTTTGAAACATTTTACTGCATTAAGTTGATGAATGTTAAGACTCATTTATTTATTTATTTTTATTCTTATTTTAATTTCCTTTTTTTTGGATCAACTAAGTCTATTAAAGCCTTTTTAATTATATAGGGTGAAACAACCCCCAAAAACTTGGACCAACATTTGAATATCAGATTCGTTTTCTACCTTCAAATACCTTTAATTTCATTCCGAGATGACGATGTACACCTGGGTTCGGTGGTTATGCCCTCCTAATGCTGGCAGCATTTGTGAGATACCTCGTCATATAAAAAGTTCTTCCAAAGAGGTGTCGAACTGCGGCACGCCGTTCGGACTCGGCTATAAAAAGGAGGCCCCTTATCATTGAGCTTAAATTTGAATCGGACATCACTCATTGATACGTGAGAAGTTTTCCCCTGTTCCTTAATGGCAATATTGCATAGGCAATTTTGCATATTAAATGTAGTAATAATCTAATCAATCTAATCTATTTTTGATTAAGCAAGGATTTATAAGAGATGGCATGCAAATGAATAAAGTTTGTGTCTTAAGTCTTTTGTTTAGTGGCTTGACATATACAGATAAAAGATTCATAACGTATAAAGTAATGGTCATTATGACTATTCTATTGTATTCTATATGTTGTATATTTAACAATTATACTTGTACTTTAAGACAAATTAATAAAAAAAGAACAAATTCTACAGCATTTGTTTCGCCATATGTGATCCCATACCAATAAAACATGAACATGTACATGTATGTAATTAATACCGGCGATACCAATGCTCTAGACCATGAAGCATTTTCTCAATATTGTGTTTTTTTTATATTTCAACTTAGAACCTGAATTCAAACCAATACTAATATTATGAAAAAAGTAATAAAAAGGAAAATAGAAAAAAAATAATTCGCAATTTGTTCTAGGTAATGGAAACTACTTTGTATTTACAATAATACATGGCTAGAAAATGATTAAGCAAATTTTATAAAGAATATTTAGTATTTTTTTCCTTTCATTTTGTTGTTCTAAGTTATTTATTGTATATGCGTCGCAATTTTAAACAATTGCCATAAGCCAATGGAATCTGTCTTTGGGAATTCCACAACAAGTATTTCACCAAGGGCAAATAAAATGTATTCACTGCAGATGGTTTCATGTGTTTTGTTTTACAATCAATGGCATCGATTGTCTATGAGCAACATTCCTTTGCAATATTAGAAAAAAGATTAATAGCAACTGCAACAGGTTAAAGGCCGTTGAATTCAGGCGTTTGTATTTTTGCAGATAAATCTTAGGGGATGTCCAAATAATTATAGAAAATGAATCTGGTATTAATCAGCGTTATAAATAGATTCCTACTTAAATCGTAGCCCATTTCATTTTAAGAGGTTCTAGCCTTCATTTAGAAAAAATGCTCGATTGCTTTGTACATATCTCAAAATTGTCCCTTATATTTTATTCATCAGTTATCAGTCAAATCGGAATCCATTAACAGTAAACGTTTATTTAGATTGGTGTTGAGAAAGTTGCCAGTTAAGCCAGATCTACCCAACAAGATCTACAAAGATTCGACAGTCAAGTACTTCTGTAACTATCCACCTTTACAACTTATGTGAATGCAATGCCAACATTTGTAACCGATAAAAAAAAAATAGAACGAAATGTGTTATTTTACGCTTTTTTAGCTTTTTTGTATCCAAAACCTTTTCAAAAACCAAAGATTTTTTCATAAATTTTGTAAACGATATCGATTGCTAAACTCAACCCATTCAACTTGGGAACCAGCTCTGAACAACCAAACTTATACATATATAAGGAATGCTATATGGGAGCTTTTGTATACACGGACGAATCCAGAGGGAAGCATTGGGGCATCAGTCCTGAACACCATTCAGGACTGGTGTTGCGTCTTGGAGTTAGAGGTCTTCGCGATCTTGGAGGTCCTTAAAATGATTTCGAAGCATGTCAAGCGGATTGTCAAGCGACACTGAAGGGGCTGGCGTCAGGCCATGTGAGATCGAGACAGGCTAGAAAATGTGTGGAGCATCTTCGATCAATGGGGAAGGGTATCAGCTATTACTGCGTCCAGTGCTCTTTAGTGTGGCATAACACGGTTGATTAGCTGGCCAGGAATGAAACGTAGGCCGATGTTGTAGGCTGCGGATGACCAAGATCCTATGAGCTCAGCCATGTATCAGAACTTTTTTACTTGAACCCTTCTACTTGGGATGAGAAAGCACGACCTCGGGCTATTAATATGAGTCCTAAATGGTCATTACATAATGTCGCGATGGACATAGAGAAAGTCGAAGTTGTGCAAATTTTATAGAGTTAAGGAGTCACTACCCTGCAATAGCTGGGGGATAGCATAGCATTACGGGTGAACACGTCATTCTCTACAGCAAAGACCTGAAACGGTCGGTCCGTCTGTTCCTCTGCCGAAATCACGATAGTGGTTTTGCGAATTACAATTACAAATTTACAATTTTGTTCAGATACTACTTTCTGATGTAGGTCGTGGGGGATGCAAATGGGCCTTATCTGTACAGATTTGGAAATAGCTTCCCTAGAAACAGATCTTCAGGTTTGATATCTTGAGCCCCTAGATATAGATATAGCTCCAAAATTTTCCGATAGGGGAATTGAGCTCTTTACGCTTCAAGGCCCAATCGATCTCCCCCATATAACATCTTGGAACACCAGAAGAGTCAATCACTACGCGATTCGATTTCTTCAAACAAACAGGAATATAAAATAAGCTAATACGTCCACATATTTTTGCAGAATCAATAATGTTGGTTACTTGGAGAGCGCAATTCTTCTTATAGGTATTCCATATGCAATCAAGTGTGATCTGAATCGATCCATCTAAGAGTGATCTGAATCGATCCATCATATTGGCCAATCGATATTATTCTTGAGCACCTTACGAATGCGAAATGCCCATAAAAGCTGCATTTATCATCCGATTTCGCTGAAATTGGAAACAGTGAGTTATTTTTCTGACATCCGACTCAAATATGGTTCAGATTGGACTATATTTAGATATAGCTGCCATATAGACCGATCTGGCGATAAAGGATCTGGAGCCCGTAAAAACTTTATTTATTACCCCATTCTTCTGAAATTTGAAACAGTGATTTTTTTTAAGCCTCCCGACATCCAAGCCAAATATGGTTCAGATTGGACTATATTTCGACTAAGCTACCATATAGACCGATCTGCAGACTGAAGAGGAATTTGAATCCGTCTGCTACTGGTAAGACCCAGGGGTCTCAATGTTAACCCAGAGAAGACTGAAGTCTGCCTGTTCATGAGAAATACGAAGGTGGGCTAATTTGCCGCACCACGTTTCGATATCTGACAATGTCAAGTACTTGGAGTGATCTTGGACGGGAAACTCACATTCAGGAGCGTGCTGAGAAGGCCCACAGATGTCCGAGAATAGGTCACTGACTCTACAGAAGCGTGATTAGACCGATACTAACTTACGCCTCAGTAGTTTGGTGGACTGCTACGGAGAAATTTGCAACATAATGACCATACAACAGGTTCAGAGAACATGTTGTCTTGGCATAGGCGGAGCGATGATGATCACGCCCACTTGGGCACTGGAGACTATTCTAGATATCGGACCCATTGACATACAGATTAAGTGTGAGGCAGATACTGCGGCTATTAGACTTAAAGCGATATGAGAATGGATTTAGGATGGGAGCAGTTCATACCATCGTGGTATAATCGAGGCGACGATAAGAAACCTGGAAGGAAGGGAAGAGGTTTCCGATCGGATGCTTGAGATGAATTTTGAAGTCGAGTGCAAGGTACTGCTGCCAGATGCACAGTCTTGGATTGACGGAACCCTAGTATTGCCATCTGGAAGATCATGTTACATGGATGGCTCAAATACTGAAAATATAGTGAGCCTGAGATCGACATTGAGAACCCAGGGACTGAAATCTGTTTTAGACAACCTGACCATAATACGGTCCTGCAGGCGGAGATCGAGGCGATCACGGAATGCGTGAGATGGTGTAGTGTTCACGCCACGACGTCGAGTGGGAACATCTTTATGGACAGTAAACTGCCCATCGGAGCAATAACAACCAGGACGGAAAGGTAACGATCAGACTTGGAGTGTAAGAAGGAGATTAACGCCTTCTTTGGGGAGGGCATGATCCGCATCGTTTGGGTACCGGGCCATAACGGAGTAAGGGGGAATGAAAGAGGAGACGATTTGGCGGTGAAGGCCAGAGGACTGCCGTCAATAAACTTTGTTAATCCAAAGCTTTTCGGGTTGACACCGTCCGAGTTAAGAGCGTGGTCGGAGAATGCGCATGTCACACTGTGGAACAACGCAACGGTCGGTAGGACGGCGAAAATCCAATAAGGAAATCCCGATCCTAATAGGCTATTACTGAAAGGAAGTAAGAAGGAGTTTAGTATAGCTTTTGGTATCATAATAGGACACATAGGACTACGAGCTCACTTATGCAAAATCGGCGCGGCAAAGTGATAGCATGTGGTGAAGATGATGAGATAATGGAGCATTTCCTATGACATTGCCCGGCTAATAAACACTAGTATCTAAGTACTGGGCCACAATACCAGAATTGAACCAACTAACGCCGTGGTATGGAAAACAATAAAGGATTTTGTAAGTAGCACCAAATTTCTAACTTAGTTTTTTTCTTTTGATTTTCCTTTTTGGTATATAGTGCTCACAACATGCCGATTACTGGCTTATGTGTATGTCCATACTGACATGGGGCGGATTAATATCACACCCTCATTCGAACCTAACCTAACCAAGCACGACACCCTATATGCTAGCTGTTCTTTTTCCAATGTATGTGATTGTGTATTGTAGTGCTAGAGTTTTTGTCCACACAACTACAATGATTTCCACGGTATAAACATATTT
This sequence comes from Stomoxys calcitrans, assembly GCF_963082655.1. Lineage (NCBI taxonomy): Eukaryota > Metazoa > Arthropoda > Insecta > Diptera > Muscidae > Stomoxys > Stomoxys calcitrans. The sequence goes on along the minus strand of NC_081555.1, from coordinate 74,591,672 downwards.
CTGTGAATCATTCGAAAGTTGTGACAATAACTTCAAACGCTAGACAATAGCAATTATACCCACCACCAGAGGAAGCTCCCATACAAACAGATGTCCCCATTCGACATTTCGAGTCCCGGGAAGCCACAAGTGATTTTACTGATATTTTGCACGTTGTGTATTGTTACGGCTTCCAACATCTGTGATATGTACGATCCAAAACGGTTTATAACCTGATTCAGTTCCCTATTTAAAGCGATCTGGATGGTCCAACGGTAGGAACTAGATGGCATCTTCCTTCTTCTGTTCCTGTGGTATCACAATGGACGAACACGTCAAAGGGAGTCTGATGGCAGACTGTCACTTAAAACCTAACCTAGCTCCCATATAAACCGATCTTTCGATTTGAGATCTCAAGCCTCTGTGGTCCGATACGACTGAAATTTCTCACGTGGTATTCTGTTATGTTTCCAAACATCCTGGTAAGTATTGTTCAAATCGCTCAATAACCTGATGTGGCTTCTATATAAATCGATCCCCCGATCAGTCTTCTACGCCACCAAGGAACTTACATATATAACAGACTTGCCAGAAATTTTGTACGTTATGTGGCCGTCATCTAAGTATATTGAAAAACAAATTTCAGTAAAATGCATGGTGGTGGGTTCGCAAGATTTTTTATTTAGTTATTTTACTTGTTCTACTGCCCAAAACAAAAATTTTTAAATCTTATACACAATAAAATTTCGCACACATTGTTTATTTTTATCAAACATACTTCGTAGTGCATAAACACTTCATTAAATGTACTTAAAGTACGTAATAATGTCTAATTCTTATAATTTTGCACCAATTAAGAAATTATGGTGTGCTACTTTTATGGTTATAATAAAAAAATGAACGGCATCGACCGATTGTTATTGCAGCATGACTAATTTTACAAATGATGTCTTATTATGTCTTGCACTATAACAAATGGCCATTTGATCAGTGTTTTCGGTAGAGACAACGACCAAAAGTGTTGGTGGATAATTAAAAGTTTTTTTTTCAAATTGGCTACGGTTTTCAAAAGTAAAGGTAGGTAACGGCAAATTGCCTTAGAGCTCTGGCAACCTTTGCTTTGGCTGCATGACCCAATTTGCCTAAATTGGTCATACTTGGAATCCGTTATGGTGTAAGTTACTCATGTCGGAAAACTCTTAAAACAAACAAAATAAATCCCAATGGACAAAATTGATTTTGTGCCACCTTTAATGATAACTCTCTTAGAGTAAACTTATCCGCATCATCATCATCATCAATCAGCATTTCCGTTGATAGACACCAAACTAGCTTTGTCCATCTCTAATAACAATAATGCTCCAAAACTAATGATTGATGGAAACGGTAAATCCATCTTTCACAATAGTTCAACACAAATGAATGAGTTTAAAAAAAAGGTTAATAATTAAGTTTTGTCTTTCATTGAGTCGGGCCTATATGAACTATTATGGCATTTTAAATTAGCACATCAAAAGGAGTCTGGAATTATGTCTAGATAAAGAGATTTTGCACAGCTTATTACAGAGGTGAATGGCTTATGGTAGCTCAAGGTCTTGACAGGTATATACCTTGATTTTAGGAAATTAGGTTATTATTATGACTAGCCCACCCAAGCACGCTCCGCGTTGTCTGCTACAATACACAGAATAACAAGTAAAAGCGTGCTAACTTCGGCCGGGCCGAATCTTATATACCCTCCACCATGGATCGAATTTGTCGAGTTCTTTTCCCGGCATCTCTTCTTAGGCAAAAAAAGGATAAAATAAAAGATTTGCTATTCTATGAGACCGATATCAAGATATAGTCCGGTTCGGACCACAATTAAATTATACGTTGGAGACCTGTGTAAAATGTCAGCCAATACGAATAGGGAATTGAGCCCTTTGGGGGCTCAAGAAGTAAAATAGAGAGATCGATTTATATGGGAGCTGTATCAGGCTATAGACCGATTCAGACCATAATAAAAACGTATGTCGATGAGAGGATCCGTCGTACAAAATTTCAGGTAAATCGGATAATAATTGCGACCTCTAGAGGCTCAAGAAGTCAAGATCCCAGATTGGTTTATATGGCAGCTATATCAGGTTATGAACCGATTTGAACCTTATTTGGCACAGTTGTTGAAAGTAAGAATAAAATACGTCTTGCGAAATTTCAGCCAAATCGGGTAAAAATTGCGCCCTCCAGAAGCTCAAGAAGTCAAGTCACCGGATCAGTTTATATGGCAGCTATATCAAAACATGGACCGATATGGCCCATTTACAATCCCAACCGACCTATACTAATAAGAAGTATTAGAAGTATTTGCGGTTAGCTTTACTCCTTCGAAAGTTAGCGTGCTTTCGACAGATAGACGGACGGACGGACATGGCTAGATCGACATAAAATGTCACGACGATCAAGAATATATACACTTTATGGGGTCTCAGACGACTATTTCGAGTAGTTACAAACAGAATGATGAAATAAGCATACCTCTATCCTATGGTGGAGGGTATAAAAAGAAGACAAATCCAATGTCGTTTATAAGATACCATGCAATAGAGACTACGTTAGCTCATACCCAATGGCATAAGTGGTTACCACAAGTACGAAACTTAAAACTAGACTTTCGGTCTACAAATCGGACCAGAAAATGTCTTATAAACCTAAAGAGCAAAATACAGCACTTGCCGCACATTGTGCTTTGACAGGGCACATCCCAAACCTAAAAGACATTTCACACCTGATAACGAGCGCATGAACGCATGGACACAGACCACTGCGCACAGATTTATAGAAGCTTGATATATATGTATATACAATACAAAAAGAATTTCAGTATAAGTTTCACTTTGTCAGAAGAAAGTATTTGGAATTGCTTAAAGTAATGTAAACACTGTGATTAAATTTTGTTGTTTGCTTTATAAATTAATGTTTAAAAAAAAATTAAAAGCCTCGCACTCGCCCTCTTCCATTCCATCCAGGCTTTCTATCGTCTTTCGTTATACCGCGATGGTATAGACTGCTTCCATCCTCTCCTATCGCCTTAAGTTTCATAGCATCAATGGCTGTTTCATACTTTTAACTATACGAGTACCCACTACCGAAGGATGGGGTATATCATTTCGTCATTCCGTTTGCAACAGATAGAAATATCCATTTCTGAACCTACAAAGTATACAAAGGGTGATTTTTTAGCTAATATCTTTTTGGGGACACTGGTTTACACAGCTCACTCATGTTTTGTTTCACTGTCAAACATCTTCAGTTTGGTCTATAATTTAATCATGAATAGTCTTACAAACGAACAGCGCTTATTATCAAAATGCGTGCTCTGTTAAAAAAGTTCATTGCTCGATTCTTCCATCCATCGACCGAGCTCATTTTTGGGTCAATGGGTATGTAAATAAGCAGAAATGTCGATTTGAAGTGAAGATCAGCCAGAAGCATTGCAAGAGCTACCAATGCATCCAGAAAAATTCACAGTTTGGTGCGGCTTATGGGCTGGTGGCATCATTGAATCGTGCTTCTTCAAAGATGAAGCGAATCGTACGTATCGTAACTGTAAATGGTGAGCGCTACCGTGAGATGATAAGCAATTTTTTTTGTCCAAAATGCAAGAGCGTGAATTCCTCCGATTTGGCTAAAATTTGGCACGACTTCTGTTCCGACTGCCAACATCCGTTCCAAGTATGATGCGAATCGATATAAAAACTACTATAGTTCCGGATTTGTCTTCTTGAGCTGCTAGAAACCTCAATTTTCATCCGGTTTGGCTGAATTTGGTACGTTAAGTAAAGTACACTCATGTGCTCCAACAATCACGCCAAATCCCACCCATATAGCTTAATAATATGAAATAGATATAGGCCCTTAAAACAAAAATCCCGATATGACTTCTTGAGACTAAGAAGCCCCAATCAATTGTGAATTTGATTGTTATACATTTTGAGATGGTTGTTACCCAAGATTCGGCCGGGCCGAACTTAGCACGCTTTTACTTTTATACTCACCACCGAAGGATATACATTTTGTTATTCCATTTGCAACACATCGAAATATTCATTTCCGACCCTATAGAGTATATATTGTATATTAGTGATCGCCATACGAATAAGACGATCTAGCCGTGTCCGTATGCTGAACGTCTATCCGTCCGTCTGTTGAAATCACACTACAGGCTTTAGAAATTGAGACAATTAGCCAATCACCGAAGGATGGGGGTATATTCAAGTTGTCAATCCGTTTGCACCACATCGATATATCCATTGCCGACCCTATAGAGTATATATATTCTTGATATATATTCTTGTCGTAAAAATCTAAGACGATCTAGCCATGTCTGTACGTCTGACTGTCTGTCCGTTGAAATCACGCACAGATTGTTTTTTATTCATAGGCAGTTTAAGTTCAAAGATGTAGAGCTGGCAAAATGTCGATCTCTCTAAATCGATCTCCTGATTTTTACTTCTTCTTTTTGTTTGAAATATAAGTGAAAGGAAATTAACGATAGTATCGGTATTATTGATATTTATTATTAGAAATATCGAAAATATCGAATGTTGCTATTATGGATAGTTTGCCAGCTCCACAAAGTTGGACTTTATTGGACTATATCTTGATATAGCCCCCATATAGATCGATCTGCCGATTTAAGGTCTTAAGCCCATTAAAGCCACATTTATTATCCGATTTTGCTGAAATTTTGCACAATTTGTTGCATTAGGCTCCTTGACATTGGTACCGAGTATGGCCAAAATAGAGCTATATTTGGATATAGCTGCCATATCCACCGATCTCCCGATTTAAAGTCTTGAGCCCATGATCTCCTGATTTTTACTTCTTCTTTTTGTTTGAAATATAGGTGAAAGGAAATTAACGATAGTATCGGTATTATTGATATTTATTATTAGAAATATCGAATGTTGCTATTATGGATAGTTTGCCAGCTCCACAAAGTTGGACTTTATTGGACTATATCTTGATATAGCCCCCATATAGATCGATCTGCCGATTTAAGGTCTTAAGCCCATTAAAGCCACATTTATTATCCGATTTTGCTGAAATTTTGCACAATTTGTTGCATTAGGCTCCTTGATATTGGTACCGAGTATGGCCAAAATAGAGCTATATTTGGATATAGCTGCCATATCTACCGATCTCCCGATGGTCTTGAGCCCATAAAAAGCGCATTTGTTACCCGATATCGCTGAAATTTGGCACAGTGATCTATGTTAGAATTTTCGACATCGATGGCATATATGTTCAGATCGGTCTATATTTAGATATAATTGCCATATGGACCCATCTCCTGTTTTAAGGTATTGGTCCCATAAAATGCGCATTTATTACCACATTTCGCTGAAATTTGACACAGTGAGCTGTGTTAGGCTTCCCGATATCCGTGCCCTATATGATTCCAATCGATTTATATTTGGATATGGCTGCCACATATACCGATCACCCGGCCCAAGGATTAGGCCATATAAATAAGCACAATAAGCTGTATTAGACCCTTCGACATCAGTGTTCAATATCGCCAATATCGGTCTTTATTTGGATATAGCTATCATAGAGACCGGTTTGCCGATTGAAGGCATTGAGCCCATAAAAAAAGATTCGCTGACATTTGTCATAATGACCTATGTTAGGCTTTAAGACATTCGTGCCATATTTGGCGTAGATAGGTGTATATTTGGAATAACACACTTGAGCAGTGAATTGTATTTATTAGACCACTCGACGTCTGTGTCGAGTTTGGTCCAAATCGGAACATATTTTGATATAACGATGTTTCGATATAACTGTTTTTCGATATAACTGTATTTTGATATAACTGTAGGTTCATAAATGATGCATTTTTCTACAGATTTTGGCGAAAGGTGGTTAACATATATACCCGAAGTGGTATATATGTTAACCACCTCATTGTCAAACTTATTGTCATTTTAGCCCCCGACCAAACTTATTGTCATTTTAGCCCCCGTATAGATCCGATCCATAGAATCCGCATTTATTCGGTGTAATTTAGCACTGTACGCTGTGTTAGGCCCTTCATCGTACGTGCAGAGTATTATTCAGATCAGACCATATTAGTTTATAGCTGTCATATATACCAATCTCCTGGTTTAAGGCTTTTCACCCATATATTATTTATTGCCGGTTTTGCTGAGATTTAATAGTGAGCGTTGTGTAGGGGTCCAACATATTCTTCCCGAATATGTTGTTGATTGGATCATATACACTGATCTTCCGATTTACAGCCTTTCGACCATAAATGGCTTGTTAATTACCCGATTCTGCTGGAACAGTGAGCTGCGCAAGACCCTTGACGTTCGTGGAGGGTTTGGCCTAGATCGGTTCTGATTTCGATACAGCTGCTACGGGTTCATAAATAGTGTATTTGCACCGGATTTTATCGAAATAAGTTTAACAAATTTGCCTGTGGTAGTGAACTTAAAGCCTTTTTACTTGTTTTTATACCCTCCACCATAAGATGGGGGTATACTAATTTCGTCATTCTGATTGTAACTACTCGAAATATTCGTCTGAGACCCCATAAAGTATATATATTCTTGATCGTCGTGAAATTTGATGTCGATCTAGCCATGTCCCTCCGTCTGTCCGTCCGTCCATCCGTCCGTCAGTCTGTCTGTCGAAAGCACGCTAACTTCCGAAGGAGTAAATCTAGCCGCTTGAAATTTTACACAAATACTTCTTATTAGTGTAGGTCGGTTGGTATTGTAAATGGGCCATATCGGTCCATGTTTTGATATAGCTGCCATATAAACCGATCTTGGGTCTTGACTTCTTGAGCCTCTAGAGTGCGCAATTCTTATCCGATTGGATTGAAATTTTGCACGACGTATTTTGTTATGATATCCAACAACTGTGTCAAGTATGGTTTAAATCCATTTATAACATGATATAGCTGTCATATAAACCGATCTTGGGTCTTGACTTCTTGAGCCTCTAGAGTGCGCAGTTCTTATCCAATCAGAATAAAATTTTGCATGACGTGTTTTGTTATGATATCCAACAACTGTGCCAAGTATGGTTCAAATCGGTTCATAACCTGATATAGCTGCCATATAAACCGATCTTGGGTCTTGACTTCTTGAGCCTCTAGAGGGCGCAATTCTTACCGAATTTGAATGAATTTTGGCACGTAGTATTTTGTTATGATATCCAACAACTGTGCCAAGTATGGTTCAAATCGGTTCATAACCTGATATAGCTGTCATATAAACAGATCTGGGGACTTGACTTATTGAGCTTCTAGAGGGCGCAATTCCTATCCGATTTGGCTGAAATTTTGCATGACTTATTTTATTCTTACTTTCAACAACTTTGTCAAATAAGGTACAAGTCGGTTCATAACCTGATATAGCTACCATATAAACCGATCTGGGATCTTGACTTCTTGAGCCTCTAGAGGTCGCAATTATTATCCGATTTGCCTGAAATTTTGTACTCCAACATTTTTCCAACATATAATTTAATTGTGGTCCACAACGGACCATATCTTGATATCGCTCTAATAGCAGAGCAAGTCTTTTCTTATATCATTTTTTTGCCTAAGAAGAGATGCCGGGAAAAGAACTCGACAAATGCGATCCATGGTGGAGGGTATATAAGATTCGGCCCGGCCGAACTTAGCACGCTTTTACTTGTTCTAAATTATTGTCAAAATGTTAACTATGCAAAATGTTTGATAGAAATATAATTTTTGTAAAGAATTTTTATTAATAAAATTTTTAATTGTTGAAAATGTTATTCAGTTTTTACTTTCAATAAAACAGCATCATGTTTTTATTAATTTATTAAAAATAAAAAAAAACAATAACATCTTACTTGCAGATTGCCGCAATAGCACATTGCCTTCAATAGCATACTTGACCTACCACGTTACTTATACGTCACGTAACACACCGCAATCAAAACATGCCGACATTCTGCTAACCACCACCACCACCACTAACCAACCAACAACAATTTCACGAAGGGCATTTAAAGTTTATGTGGTCATATTTTACAGCCATTAAAAAGAACAAGTCAAAAGTCATAATGTCATAGCGTCATGTGCTATTAAAACAAATGAGCTGCAACATACGAAAAGACAACAACAACAATAAAAACACTTGTCTATGTTGGACCAAAGTACTCGGGGAATGTCTTTTTACAACACCACTCCGGTAACGTTCGATGTTTGCCAAAAGCTATGACGATCGCTATACAAGACAAGTTCAGTCTCAGAGGTGTGTATGAAGAATACGAGAGTGAGTGTGATTGTATAGACCTTCGCATATTTGCTGAGTGTAACACACAAAGGTATCTGTCGAATAGTTATCAGCCCATACCTGTCATATGTAATATCTCTTTGTACTTGCATTCAGAAGTTACTTGACAAACAATACGTCGAACACTTGTCAACACACACAAAGGTTTTCCAAACACTTAAAAGACCTGACAACATTTTTAGAAAAAAATGATAAAATAATAACGAGAGGCATGGCAATAATGAGAGAAATTGGAATGCAGCATGACGTTTTTACATTTGGTAAATTTTTAATCAAACTGATAAATCAGTAATCCTTCTCAATGCCCCAAAAATGCAATGAACCAAAAACAATTGAACAAATTTTAAAAATTTTGTTGATAAATACTTTTTACTTTGAGAATTAATATTAAGAGATCGGTCTTTATATAGGCCATAGCGAACATTTAACATTTGTATTTGGTCCAGATGTAGATTGGTGTAATACTACTCACCAACCCTAATTTTATTGAAATTAAGTGGTAATAAGCCATCTATGCCTTCAAGGTGTGAAGTTGATTAGTTTAATATTATCAAAGATTTTCACAAAAAAAAAATTATTTTTAGAAAAAATTCTCCGGATATTTATACCCGACACCACCACCGTGGTACAGGCGAAGAGCTAGACCCATTGATAAGTATACTGATCGGCTTAGAATCACTTCCTATGTCCGTCTGTCTGTCCATGTATTCTTGTGATTAAGTTACAGGGCGCATTTATTGTCCGTCAAGAAATTTTGCACAAGTCCCTTTTTGGCCCAAGGACGAACGCTTTTGATTTTGCAAATATCGGTTCAGATTTATATATAGCTCCCATATATATCTTTCACCCGATTTAGCTGTAGAAGCCTCAGATTTGGTCCCACTTTTGCAAAAATTGGCATTAGATGCTTTATTTTACGTCTTCATATGTGTACAAAATTTCATAAAATCGGTTCAGATTTATATATAGCTCCCATATATATCTGTCATCCGATATGGCCTTTAAAGGCTGTGGAAGCCACAATTTTGGTTCCATCTTTACAAAATTCGGCATGAGGTGCTTTATTTGACGTCTTCATTTGTGTGCAAAATTTCGTCAAAATCGGTTCAGATTTATATATAGCTCCCATATATAACTTTCATCCGATATGGAATTTAATGGCTATAGCAGCCACAGTTTTGGTTCCATCTTTACAAAATTCGGCATGAGGTGCTTTATTTGACGTCTTCATTTGTGTGCAAAATTTCCTAAAAATCGGCTCAGATTTAGATATAAATAGCTCCCATATATAACTTTCATCCGATATGGAATTTTATGACTATAGCAGCCACAGCTTTGGTCCGATCTTTACAAAATTTGGCATAGGGTGTTTTATCCAACGTCCTCATATGTGTGCGAAACTTTGTCAAAATCGGTTCAGATTTAGATATTGTTCCCTTATATCACTTTCATCCGATATAGAATTCTATGGCTATAGCAGCCACAGTTTTAGTCGGATCTTTAGAAAATTTTGCACGAAGTGTTTTCTTTAAAGTTTCAATACGACTGCAAAATTTCATTAAAATCGGTGCAAATTTGGATATAGCACTCATAAGGCTGTAGCAGCCACAATTTTTTTTCGTCCGATTTAGCATGAGACGTTTTACTTGACGTTCCAATATGTGCGCAAAATTTCATTAAAATCGATCCTGATTTAGATATAGCTCCAATGTATATATTTCATCCGATATGGACTTTTAAGTAGCATTAAAAACCACAGTTTTGTTCACATCTTTACAATATAGGGCGTGAGATATTCTATTTGACGTCCCAGTATGTGTCATCAAAATTGGCACTGGTTTCGATATAACTCCCATATAGTCTTTTATCCGATATGGCCTTTTAAGGATGTGGAAATTCAAATTTGTTGTCCTATCGTTGGAAAATTTTACAAGGTTCTATTTGATATTTCCATAGGTATGCAAATTAAAGTCTGGCTAAATTTCAAGATAAGTTCTACATATAAAAAGTACTACGTACACCAGGTAGTGTAGGGTATTATATAGTCGGCTCCGTCCGACTTTGCCTTTCCTCGCTGTTTGTTACAATTTCTATGCAAAAGTTTTGTAAAGATTAAAATTCCGCGTAATTTATTCTCTGAATTTTATTTCTGTTAAAAGCTTTCTTAAAAGCCACAGTTTTTCTCAACTAGACCTCCCAACCTCGTACGAAAAATATTTGTCAGCTACAAGAACTCATTCGTATTTTGATCATTACGTTAAATGATCTCGATAAGAGAAGGCCTATCAGCATACAAGACGCCGCCACTGGCACTGACAAAACGTAGTCGAATTCATGGAACTTGGAGACGTAGTATTTTGTGAGACAGACGTCAATCTGCGTCAGTGTTGTCTTTGGCATGAGTGATTATAATTTGACAGGTGTTTGTGATTTTTCATCGATAGCCGTTTATTGTTGTGGCTGGTATTGCTGGTATGCCGCCTCTCAACGATGTCTACTGTAGCCATTGCAGCCACTGCAGTTGCAGTTATGGTCACAGCTATTAGTGTTGCTTAATTTCTGGTGTTTTTTTACAGTTTTTGGATTTTAGTTCAGTTTTATTACTGGCAATTTTGACACTGATTGTTCGTTATGTGAACGCATACGTCAATTCTGCAGACCAACATCCAGCAAAGTCTTTGTGGTCAGGTGGAGCACATAAAACTTTACATTGTAGGCCAGCAGCAGCAGTATTGACGCTCATTTGTTTTGTTACATAATAAAATTATTTAAATTTTTTTCTTGCTTTTTGCTGTGGTCTAGCTCGACGCAATGGATGAAATAATTATTTCAAATTTTAATAATTGGCAGCATAGAAATTTATCAATAGTTTTCTTATTGCTTAGAAAATCCATAAATACAGGGTGGCTGATGAAAGCCGCTACCAAAAAAAAATGTAATAACTTTTTTTCTATTTAATAATAATAATTTAATAATTAATTTAATTAATTAATTAATTAATTTAATTAATAATAATTTAATAATTAATTTAATAATTTAATTTAACATGAATAAAAGAAAAATGTATTCCATACACCGAAAAAAAAATGTAGCAATATTCATCATTGTAGCAATATTCATCAGCCACCCTGTATTTATTAGGAAACATGACTTAAAAAATTGAAGCAGTCAAGGCTTTTTTGAGAGGACAATCGACTGCGTTTCGTTAGTTTTTGTTAGCTTAGAAGTGAAGGGCTTTTGAAATGACGGAAAGTGGCCAACCATTGGGATTATGCCAAATGGTAAGAATTTGATTTGTAAACAATTTTATACCTTCTAGAGGCAAACAAGTAAAAGCGTTCCAAGTTCGGCCGGGCCGAATCTTATATACCCTCCACCATGGATCGCATTTGTCGAGCTCTTGCCACGGTATCTCTTTTTAGGCAAACAAAGGATAAAGGAAAATAATTGCTATGTTATTGTAACAATATCAAGTTATGGTTCATTTCGGACCATAATTGAACTGAATATTGGAGACCATAGTAGAATCAGACCATTGTGTAAAATTTCAGCCAAATCTAGTAAGAATTGCGCACTTTAGGGGCTGAAGAAGTAAAATAGGGAGATCGGTTTATAGGGGAGCGGTATGAGGCTATAAACCGATTCATGCCATATTCGACACATATGTCATGAGAGAAGCCGTTGTACAAAATTTCAGCCAAATCGGATAATACTTGCGCCCTTTAGAGGCTCAAGAAGTCAAGACCGCAGATCGGTATATATGGCAGCTATAGCAGGTTATGTACCGATTTGAACCATTCTTAATACAGTTGTTATAAGTCATAACAAAACACGTCATGCAATATTTCAGCCAAATCGGATAGGAACTGCTTCCTGTAGAGGCTCAAGAAGTCAAGACCCCAGATCGGTTTATAAGGCAGCTATATCAGGTTATGGACCGATTTGAACTCTTCTTAGCACAGTTGTTGAAAGTTATAACAAAACACCTCAAGCTAAATTTAGCAAAATCGGATAATAAGTGCGTCCTCTAGTGGCTCAAGAAGTCAAGACCCCAGATCGGTTTATATGGCAGCTATATCAGGTTATGGACCGATTTGAGTCATTCTTAACACAGTTGTTGGAAGTCATAACAAAACACGTCGTGCAAAATTTCGGCCAAATCGGATAATAATTGCGTCCTCTAGCGGCTCAAGAAGTCAAGGCCCCAGATCGGTATATATGGTAGCTATATCAGGTTATGGACCGATTTTAACTATTCTTAATACAATTGTTGAAAGTCATAACAAAACACGTCGTGCAAAATTTCAGCCAAATCGGATAAAAATTGCGTACTCTAAACACTCAAGAAGTCAAGACCCCAGATAGGTTTATATGGCAGCTATATCAAAACATGGACCGATATGACCCATTTACAATCCCAACCGACCTACACTAATAAGAAGTATTTGTGCAAAATTTTAAGCGGATAGCTTTACTTCTTCGAAAGGTAGCGTGCTTTCGACAGACAGACGGACGGACATGGCTAGTTCGACTTAAATGTCATGACGATCAAGAATGTATCTACTTTATGGGTCTTTGACGAATATTTCGAGGAGTTACAAACAGAATGACGAAATTAGTATACCCCCAACCTATGGTGAAGGGTAGAAAAAGATATACTTTGTATAAAGATTTTGGATAATGTGAAAGCTGCATAAAATCGAAGTTAAACAAGATCCATAGTAAGTTTGAGGAGGCCACCGTAGCGCAGAGGTTAGCATATCCGCCTATGACGCTCAACGCCTGGGTTCTGGAATGGAAGATTATATAAGGAAAGGAACCGGAGACATGCAGCATTGATATTAACCTCGGTTAAGTCTGCATCTCCCAGTACCAAACCAAGGGGCAAACAACGACCGCCATGGTGTTCGACAAAACTGTTTGGCCTAAGAAAGGGTTGCAAAAGATTGTTTAATATCACAGGATACACATTTCTCAGGAAACTCTCTTGGCGTTCGCAAGTAACATCTGCATTAATAAAAAATAAAACGTTTGGGACTTTTTTACGACAAACAAAATATTTTTATCACGAAGTTTTTCTTTTATTGAAACCAAGTAACGTTTCGCTTCAACATATCAAACGTTGGCCATAAACGTAGCAATATTACGTTCAATAATACTACGCTTACGGCTAACTTTGTTTATTATAATCCATTCGCCTACGGTCAAATGACCTTTCTTTTGTTGTAGAATCAAACCTTTTTAATTGCGAAAGTGCTTCGATAGCCGCAAACGATTTTTCGTGTACCGGACCAATAACTATTCTCTTGTGTCTCTCCTACTAGAAAGAAAGAGTGAGTATTTGAGCGCATAGGCCAGTAGTTGGTAAGAATACCCACACTATTGCACATCACCTAGTACGTAATGGCAGCTGGTTATACGTATCGGATTGACCCGATGGAATTCTTCATCGGCAAGGGCTGCCGCCTTAGCGTATAAAACACTGCTACAACAACAACAACCTAGTACGTATATAAAAATCCCAAGCATGCACATGAGCTTGCATATAATTGTCATTGTGTACTTGCCACTGGTATTGAAATATTCTTCCACACAAAATTTTTCCTTTTTTTTGTTTTGACAGAGCAAAAAGCAGTCAGCACATTGAGCAGTTCAGTCGAGTGCGGATGGTAAACTCGTAGGGACAATTTTGAAAATTTCGTCAAAAAATGCTGGTATGTCCAATACCAAAAAACAGACAAGTGGATGCCAGGTACACGAAGACACAACAAGAATTTCTAAAGCACAAACATTATTCGGTAATATTTACACGATAAAGACTACAGTCTACAGTCTTTAAAAATAGAGATATTGGACTGAAACTTTTCACAGATTCTTTTTAGTCCATAAGTAGGTTAAGTTCGAAGATGAGTTATATCGGACTATATCTTGATATAGCCCCCATATAGACCGATCCGCCGATTTATGGTCTTGGGCCCATAAAAGCCACATTAATTATCCGACTTTGCAGAAATTTGGGACAGTGAGTTATGTTAGACTCTTCGACATCCTTCTTCAATTTGCCCCAAATCGGTTCAGATTTGGATATAGCTGCCATATAGACCGATCCGCAGATTTAGGGTCTTTGCCCCATAAAAGCCACATTTATTATCCGACTTTGCTGAAATTTTGGACAGTGAGTTGTGTAAGGCGTTTCGACATCCTTCTTCAATTTGGCCCAGATCGGTTCAGATTTGGATATAGCTGCCATATATATCGATTTTTCGATTTAAGGTTTTGGGCCCATAAAAGGCGCATTTATTGTCCGATGTCGCCGAAATTTTGGACAGTGAGTTGTGTTGGGGCCACCGTAGCGCAGAGGTTAGCATGTCCGCCTATGACGCTGGACGCCTGGGTTCGAATCCTGGCAAGACCATCCCCTCCTAATGCTGGCAACACTTGTGAGGTACTATGCCATTTAAAACTTCTCTCCAAAGAGGTGTCGGTCTGCGGCTCGCCGTTCGGACTCGGCTATAAAAAGGAGGCCCCTTAAACTTGAATCAGACTGCACTCATTGAAACGTGAGAAGTTAGCTACTGTTCCTTGGTGGAATGTTCAAGGGCAAAATTTGAGTTGTGTTGAGCCCTTCGATATTCTTCTTTTATTTGGCGCAGATTGGTCCAGATTTAGATATAGCTGCCATATAGACCGATCCGCCGATTTATGGTCTTAGGCCCATAAAAACCACATTTATAATCCGATTTTGCTGAAATTTGAGACAGTGAGTTATGTTAGGCTCTTTGACATATTTCTGAAACGTGGTCCAAATCGGTCCGATTTAGATATATCTGCCATATTGACCGATATCTCAATTTAAAGTCTTGGCCCCATAAAAGGCTCATTTATAATCCGATTTCACTGAAATTTGAAATTTGAAAAAACATGTACATTTATCGTACACAAAGTCCAAAGTTTTTCAGAAAAAGAAGTTTACTTGGCGAAAATTTCCCTAATGTAAAACGAGTTATTTTTTTGCGTGTATATATTTCTATTGCTCGCATTCTCGAAATCGAAATGTGATCATTTTGTGACGAATAACATCTGACGTATTACAGTCTACCATGAGGTATTTATTTTTCCAATTCGCTAATATTTTTGTTTACCTTTAGATTTCATGTTTAAACATCACACTTTCTAAAAAAAAATAACAAACATTCTTCACGATTGCCACATTTCTCTTCAGTTAAATCATTAACGTAACTAGCTCTTTAGGTCATTGGTTTATGTGTTTGCAAACGAATAGTTTCGAAGCATTTTTAAGTCAGTTTTGCCAGTTTCATGTTATATTTTTCCAAAAAATGCTAGCAAAAAAAGAAAAAGAGAAATATATACTCATGATGAATGCGCATACTTAATTTCAATCAAAAGTGGCAAACATCCCAAAAAATACGAAGAATTTTTATAGTCGATTATCTATAGATATGTGAAACTCATATCTATTTTGCAACTAAGAGTTTCTGTGCAAGAGTATTTCGCAAGAATCATCTTACTTTGATTCAATATTTATTCAGTCCAATCTCAGGTCATCGGTCATCTTAAGCTTGAAATATGACTCTGCAAAGGCGTCACTAAGTCTATGTCCCTTTTCAACACTTGCGCTTATTTAAGAGTCATTAATTTCAATCATCGCCTTATATTATTCTTGGATTAATAGAAAAATCAAATGATCATTAATCAAATGATTTATTACGATTTTTATAGACAACACATAAAATAACTAAAAAAACTTGAAAAAAAGTTTCGGTGATCACCATCTCTTACCCGTGTGGTTCGGTTCGAAAGAGGAGCCCCACATAGTTGTGCATCAAGCTGTCTACCCATTTGGCAGTTAACATAAAAACCACCTTAAATGATTACCACGCATAAATGTCAAAAAGCCCATCAAACGCAGGCTTGACAAATTCTTTTGGCATTTGACATAAAAACACTATTTGAAATCATACATACATATGTTTGCAGTCATCAAAGACGTAAAACGAAATATAATCATTTTAATTTTTGGTGTAATATAAATGCCGAAAAGCGAAAACAATTATATCTATTGTATATGTATAGTACAAACCTATTTAGACGATACTATTGGGAAACCAGAACGAGGTATAGAACGTATGTCGCCTAATCAAAATGAGGTTAGCATAGCATTATCCAGGCTGTAGTACAACAAGGCAGCAGAAACCGAAGAGCTACCAGTTTTAGGGCCTGAGAATACAATAATATAGATACAATTAATCCAAAATTATATACAACCATTATTTGGATGAATCGTTAAGTGTAAACTACCCTTATTAGGCTTGTCAGGTCCTCAAAGCATAAAGTCGGGATACTCTGTACTACAATTCGGGATTCCCGAATACTCTAGAACTAAGTCAAAACCTATTTTTATAACCTCCACCATAGGAAGGGGGTATACTAATTTCGTCATTCTGTTCTTAACTCCTCGAAATATTCGTCTCATAAAGTATATATATTCTTGATCGTTAGAATATTTTAAATCAATTTAGCCATGTCCGTCCGTCTATCTGTCGAAAGCACGCTAACTTTTGAAGGAGTAAATCTAGCCGCTTGAAATTTCGCACAAATACTTCTTATTAGTGTAGGTCGGTTGGGATTGTAAATGGGCCAAATCGCTCCATGTTTTGATATAGTTGCTATATAAACCGATCTTGGATCTTGACTTTTTGAGCCCCTAGAGGGCGCAATTCTTATCCGATTTGTCTGAATTGTTGTATGAGGTGTTTTGTTATGATTTCCAACAACTGTGCTAAAAATAATTGAAATCGATACATAACCTGATATAGCTGCCATATAAACCGATCTTGAATCTTGAATTCTTGAGCCACTGGAGGGCGCAATTATTAACCGATTTGTCTGAATTGTTCTATGAGGTGTTTTGTTATGATATCCAACAACTGTATTAAGAATGGTTCAAATCGGTCCATAACCTGATATAGCTGCCATATAAACCAATCTGCGGTCTTGGCTTCTTGAGCTTCTAGAGGGCGCAATTCTTATCCGATTTGGCTGAAATTTTGCACAAATTGTTTTAGCATGATTTTCAACAATTGTGTCATGTCTGATCTAAATCAGTCCATATTCTGATATAGCTGCCATACAAACTGATCTCCCGATTAGACTTCTTGAGCCTCTAGATGGCGCGGTTGTTATCGAATCTGGCTGAAATTTCGCACATGTCGTTTGAGTAATACTTCCAACAACTGTGCCTTATAAGCGGCATTTGTTTCTGATTTCGCTGAAATTTGACGCAGTAAGTTACAATATGTTAGGCCCCTCGACATCCGTCAGTGTCGAGTATGGTTCAGATCGGACTTTTTTGGATTAGCTGCTATCCGCTAAAAATGATGGCGACATTTGTGAGGTACTGTACCATTTGGTGTAGTACTGTACATTTTGGTGTAGTTCCACTAAGGAACAGGGGCAAACTTCTCACCTATCAATGAGTGCAGTCCAATTCAAGTTTAAGCTCAATAATAAGGGGCCTCCTTTTTATAGCCGAGTCCGAACGGCGTGACGCAGTGCGACACCTCTTTGGAGAGAAGTTTTATATGGCATAGTACCTCACAAATGTTGCCAGCATAGGAGGGGAAAGCCACCGCTGAAAATTTTTTCTAACGATCACGCCAGGATTCGAACCCAGGCGATCAGCGTCAAAGGCGGACATGCTAACCTCTGCGCAACGGTGGCCTCCTACTACCATTTGGTGTAGTAGCCATGTAAAAACTTCTCCACAAAGAGGTGTCGCCGTTCGGACTCGGTTATAAGGGGGAGGCCCCTTATCATTGAGTTAAAACTTGAAGCGGAAGTTTGAGCTGATCCTTAATAAAATGTTTATGAGTAAAATTTACATTTTTGATATATATACCGATCTCACGATTTAAAGACTAGGTCTCGTAAATGGATCATTTATTACTCTTTTTGCCGCTATCTGGCATATTTATTGCCCGATTTGAAACAGTGAGTTATGTTGGACTCCTCGTCGTCCCCTCCCCTTTGGACCAGATCGGACCAAAATTCCCTATAGCTGATATTGGTTCATAGATGATGCAGTATTCACCAGATTCTGACGAAATGTTAATGTATATATTCGTAGTGGTGGGTATCCAAAGTTTGGCCCGGCACAACTTAATGTATTTTTACTTTTTTATATTTGAATTGGATATATAAAATATTTGACATGAATATACTGATAAAATATACGCATTCCGGGCGCCGCCAATCAGGTGATTAAAGTATGAGATATTTCCATACAGCAATCTGCAAATATAAGCTCAGCTCAAAGACCTTTTCATTAAAGAACGTAGCGTCATTACAGCATCTAAACGAACGGACATGATAATATTATCAATATCATAGTGTCACATGTCATCAAAGAATTGCCAACGCCAAAAAAAAACAAAATTGATATACCCGCATTATATAGGCGGTGAGTAAAAAATTAACAACGACACACTTCTATTGTCTACCTTGTGATGATTTATGTTATACACTTTAACTGACATTTTTATGTGACTGTAGTAGGTGGCACAATGGCCTCATAAAATCACATTGTGTTTGGTGTAGGTAGCTTTTGTTGTTTTTCTCTTGGCTTAAAAGATTCTAGCGCTTGTCACTTCTATGGGAGAAAAAATTTATTCGATCTAGATTTTGAATTGTGCCAAATATGTTAGAAATAATTTTGGAGTTACCCCTCTTTAATAGATAGTGAAATATGAGTGGGATGTGTTTGTACAATTTCACGCCTTGTAGCTTCATATTTGTCATAGTGTGGCGATTAAAGAACAAAGTCTTTTAAGACATTGTAGCCGTTTCATCATTGTTGCGGCTCACACACAAATAACAAATGATGTTGGAAATTGCCTTCCAAGATCAATGATTTACTATTATACAGGTGTGTTGGTTGACTACAAATTGGCGTAGAAAATTATAACATTTATAGCATTCTTGGTTTTTATTTAAATTACTTTAGACAAAAATAATGGGGTCAATGAGCAGTATTTTAACTCCAACATCATTAATCAATAATAATAATAAAATGATTAAGTGCAATTTCATAAAAGTTATGTTAACTATCATCAAACATTTTTTTAACTTCAGAATTTGGAAGAGGTATCAAGCGAAAATTGCACTATAATCGAATAACAATTTAGTATCTAGGGGATCGTAACTCTAATCGAAGTATCAAGAATTCATAAGAACTGAACTGAACTTCTAACTGCTGTCTTACATTTGCCCACTTCAGCTATGCCTTCGATTGGTCAATACTTTTCCTCTTTGTATAGTCTTCCAAAAACAAACTAGTCGGCTTTAAATACATAGCAAAATATCAGGAAAATTTTTTCAATTAAAAATTTATTTGAAAATAAGAATGTTTTCAATTAAAAAATTATTTGAATCAATCATTTATTAATTAAATCCAGACTTTATTTCAATTACAATCGTGATTGATATTTAAGGAATTTTCAATTCAAAAATTAATTGATTCAACCATTTTTACGATCGTAATTGAAAATTTTAAAATTCTCAATTAACAAATTTATTGATTCGTTCATTTCTTAATTGAATCTTTAAAAATTTTATAAATAAAATGTGATTGAAAATTTTATTTTTAAATAACGGCCTAGACCACAAATTTGTTTTCTTTTTGTCAATCGATTCGTTCGACAATTCATTGGAAACAGCTGATTTTATAAAGGAAAAACAGCCGTTTTTATAGAATTGAACAACGAATCTGTCACTCGATTCGTTGAAAAAAGAAAAGAAAGATTGCGGGTATATTCATTTAGTCATTCCGTTTGCAACACATCGAAATATCAATTTTCGACACTACAAAGTATATATATTTCGGATCGTCGTTAAGCCTTCCGACATCCGACCTGTATATGGTTCAGATCGGGCTTTATTTAGCTGTCATATAGGCCGATATGCCGATTAAAGACTGAAGCCCATAAAAGCTTTAATTATTACCCGATTTCACTGAAATATGAATCAGTTAGTTGTCTTAGGGTCTTAGTCCCATAGAAAGGGGATTTCTTGCCTGATTTCCCTGAAACTGTTACTTGTATATGGACCTGAATAAAATATGATCGAGACCAGCCCATATTTAGATATAACTATGGATATAGTAGTGGAGTTATAATAAAATAGGATGATTATTATATCTTTGGTGGTGGGTATCCAAAGATCATCACTGCCGAACTTAACACGTTTTTACTTGTTTAAATTTCTAGATGCGATTCTAATCTTATTTATGATCAAAATATGCATATTGATGACATAATGGCTTCTTTAGCATTGATCTAATTATATCATGTTCTAGATAAATGTTTCTCTGTAGGGTTTACTTCCCTTTTTTATTTGGATCAATTAAAAAATTAATTGGAAATATCAAAAATTTTCAATCATGCTTTTATTTCAATAAGCAATTTTTTCCCTCACTTTTTCAAAAACTTTGATTGATATTATCATTTTTGCGAATGAGGAAGTTTTAATTAAAAAAAATAATTGTTTCAATTAATTTCGTGATTGTGACCGATTTTTTTTTTTCTATGCAGAAGGCACTCTAGATGTCAAAGGATATAAAACGGTATAAAAATGCAAAGCCGGCGTCAACCATGACGGAGTTTGAAAACGTTACCATTTGAAAATTCCAAAAAGGAGCACCAAATATGGCATTCGTGGAAAAAAGTAATATTAGTTTTCTAAAAAGGTGACACACTATATAAAGGCGTAAAGTTCGGTGAAGCCGAAACTTATATGTCCTCCACTATTCATAAGAAGTTCTCTAGACGATTTCTCTCATGGCATGCAAGATTGATGATACTTGTCATGAGTGTTGAAAGACTGAACGTTATAAGGACAACTTCTGCCAATTTAAACAAAGTTGGTCTTTATGAGCTCAAAACTTAAACCGAGATTTTAATTTAAATTAATAAGAAGTATTTGAATAGGAAACTTTGATAAAGGATACAGAAAAATAACCTTTTACAGACGGATGAATAGAAACGAAATTTTCTAATATTTTCGTCCTTATCGGCAAGAGAATGTAAATTGCATATGTGCACACGAAGATTCCTTCAAGGAACAGTAAGCAAACTTCCCACACATGAAAGATTGCTGCCTGATTAAAATTTAGTCGAACTAACATTAAGAAGTCATCTAAAGGGGCCTTACTCGTCTTTCGATATACTTACGGACGAACTGCGCTGCTAAATCTACGCAGAACAGTGAGAATAACCTCAATGGGTAGATATGAATTTTGGAAAAAAAAAATTTATCTACAAAATTTACTTTATAATCCTGCGAAAAGCGATCAGCCAACATAAAAAATTGTTTTGTGTAATGGCCCTGTAATACCTATGAACATTGAAGATTTAGCCCAATAAAATGGGGCCCAATTTTATATTTAAGAAGCGTGCCGTTGAGCGACAAATCTTTCTAGAAAACTGCTATTTGAAAAAGGTTTTTGTGATATGAATACCACCTCTTGTTAAAATTTTAAATCCTTTAGCCAACATCAATCATTTATCCACTCCTATTTCTCTTTCAAGACGAGCTCAATGATAGAAGAATTTCTCACTATGCAACGGAAAAGTAAAGCCAGAAGATACAACAACACCAATCATGGAGTGACGTGTTTCGACCTCTTGGTCAAGGAAGATCATCTTCGGCAACTTTTAGGTGTGAAGGTTTCAAGCGCCAAACTTTGGTAGGTTGTACTTGTATGGAATTCATTGCGAAAACGTCTCTATAATATGAATACTACAAACTTACGAAGCTCGACGCCCTTCGAACGCTAGACAACAGTAACGGTTTCGCTGTAGCTCCGACCGTCCAGGTTTGAATCCCTGCTGGGCTCCGCCGAATTTCATTCCCTCTTAAGTGCTTTTGTCTGTTAAGGCGAAGACCATTTTAATCCATAATTTCCAATTCTATTTCTCTTTCGAGACGAGCTCAATAATCATATATTTTTTTCTCTATGCTATAAAGCCAGAAGATACCAGAACACCAACTATAGTGTTACGGGTTTCGAATTTTTGGTCAAGGAAGGTCATCTTTGGACACTTTTCGGTGTGAAGGCTTCAAGCGCCGAATATTGGTAGGTTGTACTCATATCGAATTCATTGCGAAAGCGCCTCAAACATAAAATTTTAAGGAAAATACGCAATAAAAGAATGATTGATAAGTGTACCAAAAATCGAAATAGGATGGTATTTAGTTGCTCCATAATAAAGTAACTCACTAGTATCATCGTCGAGAATAAGTTTCAAATTTGATACTAAAGTGGCACAACGGGAACACTGCTTGGTATTTGAAGATAAACACAGATGTGTCAGTAGATGCAATATTGCCATTAACAATATAAGTATCTCTGGAAATAACTGGTTAAAAGGTCATATCGTATTCTTTTGACCTGGCTTTTACAGTTTAGGATAGGTTGTCCGCCAGCTTAAAGACATACATCAGAAAAAAATACTCCAGTTGGCGGCCGAAATTGGGCAACTAGTTGTTCTGTTCAGCAGGTCATACAAGATAACCAATGTGGCACCTGTCCTCTTGTGAGGAGTGAATATTACATTTACTTAATGCGCAAAACACCTACCTATGCTGGACAGAAAACTAAACTTCAAAGCCAACATTGCAGGTGTACAGTTAGGCAACTGTGGCAAATGTTAGGGGTTTAAACGGCGTGTCATGCATTGGTTGTACACTGCAGTTGACAGACTATATCGTGTTGTGGTCCGGTGGACAATGCTACAAAAATCCACTTACCGTTCAATACTCAGCCGGGTCCACCGTAGAGCAGATATAAGAATGTCCGCCTATGACGCTGAACGCCTGGGTTCGAATCCTGGCGAGAACATCAGAAAATTTTCAGCATTGGTTTTCCCCTCCTAATGCTGGCAACATTTATGGGGTACTATGCCATGTTAAACTTTTCTCCAAAGAGGTCTCGCACTGCGGCACGCCGTTCGGACTCAGCTGTAAAAAGGAGGCCCCTTTTCATTGAGCTTAAACTTGATATGTGAGAAGTTTGCCCCAGTTCCTTAGTGGAATGTTCATGGGCAAAATTTGCATTTGTATTTACTCAGCCGGGTCCAAAGAACAGATTTTTTGTGCGTGACTGTAGCACTGAGAACAACGCTATCTGAACTAAATTTAAAGTTTCATTTAATGCCTCTTAAAGTCAGGCTAGACAAATTGTTGCAGAGAGAGAGAGAGAGATGTGATCTAGCATAAGTTACAAGCATTGTGTTCTCCTTGATGCAATGCCCATTTCCCAGTCAGTATGGAGTACATTCTGAATAAGCCCCATTTTGATAAAAAGTACTGCGCCACTATACCCCATAGGCATGATTGTTTGTATCTTCATCTCTGGTAGGAAAAATAACGTGAGAATACGGATGTTTCCCGACTGGATGACCATGTGGGCTTCGGTGTGTACTCTAAAAAACTTAAACTGGGAGAGAAAGTTATCGCATCACAGTAGTGTGTATCAATCGGAGATTCTTGCAAAAAGAATCAAAGAAGTAGTTGAATTGCTCATTTAATCTCTAGAGAACGAATTGGTGACTGTTGCAGATTTCTCAACGAGATGGCTGAACAGTTTAAAACTTACCTGTTCCGTGTGACGGATCACAGAGATATCCCAGTATATTGTAGAGCAGATGACCTCAGAAGACTAGGAACAATCTTACAAATTCCAGGGGAACTGAAGTCTATGGGTAGTTTTCTAACGACACTTAAGCTAATTCTTAGACATAAGGCCCAAAGGACAATGAATAACTGAAGTTCACGGATTGGTAGCTGTGAACAATCCAAGGTTATGTGGCCTAAACTAAACTTGAAGAAGCCTGCCAACTTGCTGCCTTTAGCTAGAACAGAAGTCTTACTCATCGTGATAGGAAAACATGCTAATAGACTAAAAGTTGCTTCAAACGATTTCTGCAGATGCTGTCCGTAGTTAATGGTTGTCTAGGCTTGAATTCATATATGACTTACCTACTAAATTTGAAATGCCATTCTCTAAATATTTAGTTACTTGCTTGATCGGAGTCCAACAGGATATTGTCCAACTTTATACCATAGAGCTATGTTGCTTACCTATAAGAAAGAAAACATTAAAGAAAATAATTAATAAAAACTGTAAACAGCTTAAAATTAAAAAAAAAGAATAAATAATTAAATTAATTCCCTATTACAAGGACTCATATAACAATGAATCGTAATATTAAGCCCAATATCTTCATTACATGTTTCCACACAAATACCATTATTCGAGATACAATATCGATGGATATTTGTCGTTCATATCATAAATTTAAAACTCAAGACATGAAAAGGAAAGTGAAGCAATTTTTTAGGATACTGGTCAAACTATTCATACTACTTTTCCATCTCATAGATATAAATCATCATAATGTCATACTGCTAAGCATAAAGCAGCACGCACCAGGCTTAAAGTCTGGTGAAAATGTGAACAAAGTCAACTCCAATTCTAGTGGTTATTGCATTTTCAAAGATTGAACAAATATCCAAGTCCCAAAAACAAAAAGTAAAACATTTATGTTATTGTTGTTGTAGAGGTGCCAGGAAAATTGCAACTCTAACCTAAAAAAAAGATTGCCATGTGAGATTTCGCAACTTCTGAGCAGTTTTTCTGTTGTTTGTTTATTGGAATCATGTTCGTCGTTGTAATTAATGTTTTTGGCTAGACTTGTCAACAAAATCACTACAAAACGCATATCAAACCACCATTACCCCTTTCAGACATACTCCCCTCCCAAGCTATTTACGAATGCGGCCGATCAGCACGACTTTTCAACACAAAATCATGCCATAAATGCTGATTTAACATGACTGGCGTACCAGATTCACATTAAACGTTGTTTGTTGCCACTGTATGGGCAAGTTGAACACAGTGAAAACAAAACGCCTTATAACATTTGAAACGATTGATGCATCGTACCGCGTGTCTTCATTAAAAAATTTTATAAAAACAATATAAGGTTCGATTAGAACGACAGTCTACTTAGCAGACTCACTTGGACCATTTTAGTCAATACCTCAGTAGCGACAGAGCAGGACTCTAGTGGGAATCAAATTCACCACCCCCGCACTGTAGTCCGACGATCCTACCAACTCTCCTACCGGGGCGAATTTATAAAGGGTGATTTTTTAGCTAATATCTTTTTAGCAACACTGGTTTAAAGAGCTCACGCACGTTTCGTGTTTTGTTTCGATGTCAAACATCTTCAGTTTGATCTACAATTTAACCATGAATCGTCTTACAAACGAGCAACGCTTGCAAATTATTAAATATTAGTATCAAAATGCATACTCTATGAAAGTTCATCGCGCGCTTCTTCCATTCCATTGACGAAGCTCATTTTTGGCTCAATGGGTACGTAAATATGCAGAATTATCGATTTTGGAGTGAAGATCAGCCAGAAGCATTGCCAGAGCTACCAATGCATCCAGAAAATGTCACAGTTTGGTGTGATTTATGGGCTGGTGGCATCATTGGACCCTACTACTTCAAAGATGATGCGAATCGTAACGTAACTGTGAATGGTAAGCGCTACCGTGAGACGATATCCAATTTTTGTTGTTGCCCAAAATGCAAGGGCTTGACTTGTATGAATGTGATGACACATACCACACAGCACGCGTAACAATAGACTTATTGAGAGGCGAGTTCGGTGAACATTTTATTTCACGTTCGGGACCGCTCAATTGCACTAGATCGCGCGATTTAACGCATTTAGACTAGTTTATGTGGGGCTATGTCAACATATAGAAATATATATTCCGACCCTATAAACTACATATATTCTTGATCGTTGTAAAAGTCTAAGACGATCTAGCCATCCGTCTGTCTTGGGCCCATAAAAGGCGCATTTGTTGTCCGATTTTTCCAAAATTTTGGACAGTGAATTGTGTTAGGCCCTTCGACATCCTTCTTCAGTTTGGCTCAGATCGTTCCACATTTGGCTATAGCTGCCATATAGACCGACCTCTCGATTTAAGGCCTTAGGCCCATAAAAGGTGCATTTATTGTCCGACGTCGCCGAAATTTGGGGTAGTGAGTGTGTTAGGCCCATCGACATCTTTATGCCATTTGATCCAGATCGGTCCAGATTTGGATATAGCTGCCATATAGACCGATATCTCGATTTAAGGTCTTGAGCTCATAAAAGATGCATATTTTGTCCGATTTCGCCAAAATTTGGGACAGTGAGTCGTGCTAGGCCCTTCGACATATTTTTTTCAATTTGGTTCAAATCGGACTAGATTTAAATGTAGCTGCCACATAGACCGATCTCTCGATTAAGGGTCTTGGGCCCATTAAAGGCACATTTATTGTCAGATTTCAACGAAATTTGAGACAGTGAATAGTTTTATTTGGCTTTGATCGGTTAAGATTTGGATATAGCTGCCATATAGATTGATCTCTCGATTTAAGGTCTTGGACCCATAAAAGCCGCATTTATTGACCGATGTCGAAGAAATTTGGGTTAGTGAGTTGTGTTAGGTCCCTCAACATTTTTCTACAATTTGGCCCAGATCGGTCCAGATTTGAATATAGCTGCCATAAAGACCGATTTTTCGATTTAAGGTTTTGGGCCCATAAAAGGCGCATTTATTCTCCGATGTCGTCGAAATTTGTTACAGTGAGTTTTGTTAGAGCCTTCAACATCCTTCTTCAATTTGACCCAGATAGGTGCAAATTTGATTATAACTGCCATATAGACCGATCTCTCGATTTAGGGTCTTGGACCCAAAAAAGACGCATTTATTGTCCGATTTCGCCGTAATTTGGGTGAGTTGTGTAAGGCCCTTTGACATCCCTCTTCCATTTGGCCCAAATCGGTTCAGCTTTGGATAAAGCTGTCATATGGAGGGATTTCTCGATTTAAAGTCTTGACCCCATAAAAGGCGTATTTATAATCCGAATTCGCTGAAATCTGACAAAGTGACTTGCGCCTTTTCGGCATCCGTGTCGTATATGGTTCACATCGGTTTGTATTTGGATATTGCTACCAAAAGACCAATATTTTGTTTTACAAAATTGAACAATGACTGGTACTTATGAGACCACTCAATGTCCGTGACGAATTTGGTCCAAATAGGACCATATTTCGATAAAGCTTCTATGGGAGCATGCATTATGCATTTTTCACCGGATTATGACGAAAGGAGGTTTACATATATACCTGAGGTGGTGTGCATCCAAAGGTAACGCCTTTTTACTTCTTGTAATTATCAACATAACTAATCAAAATTAGTTTAAATGTATTGTCAATGGTTTTTTTGGTTCATTAGGTGGCGAAATAATCAATAGCGGTTTGGTTTTAAAACGGACTGGTGCTAAAACCATTAACAGATTGGTATTAAAACCAATACCGGTTCAGTATTAAGGCTAGTACCAAACGGTACTAATCATTTTATGTTTCATCCATACCATCCGGTATTATTTTTGTACCATACGGTGTTGCTTTACTATGAATACCGTATGGCATTGAAATGATTACATTTGGTATCAACTTTTCTCTAGGTGTTGTTGTTTCTTGTGATCGTCACAAGTTTTTTAAAACTAAAGCTCAATGAACCAACTTTGGGTGGGTGGTATGGAAAACAAATAAGGATTTTTTAAGTAGCACGAATTACCCAACATAGATTTTTTTTCGAGGTTACTTTTTAGTATTTAGAGCGCACAACAAGCCGATTCTGGCTAAGAATTCTCTCTCTCTCTCTCCAACCTAACCTAAAGCTACATAGTTTCCTGTAATCAACAATAGCCTCTTAATGAAATTTTTAAATTTCATTAAAATTAAGATTATTACTTCATATGTAACTTTTTAATTAATTAATTTCTTCCTTATTTTTCTTGTCTATAACACACGGTCTTATGGCCAAGCATTGTTGATCTCTGGAGCCCAAAGTGTGAGATTATGACATTAGGCTTTTTGTTATGTGTGGTTAGTGCAAAATGGCTTGCAAGTTTACTATGTAACGCGACGTACAGACGTTGCCGGTCACTTCCATGTAATTTTCGGCATAATTACCAAAGAAAAATCATATAAAACAACAATAATTGTCATACTAAATAAAATAATAAAATTGTATTTAAATATTCATTGTGAGCATAATATGTATATGATGAAAAAAAAACAAAATCTAAAAAATACCGCTCCTTCTTAAACTCCCTGATCAAATAAAATTACAAAGTAATGACAAGCGAAGCCCGTTTTAGTCATTGTTTGTATGACCGCTGTTGGCTACTTAATCGAATGCTTAGCGGCATGACAAACCACTCTAATGCGACCGAAGCAGGCTTAGCAGCCGTACATTTAACATTTCTTTGCTCTCTCAAGTGAAAGTGGCAAAGGCTCGATTGCAGTGTATGGCGGTGTTTCTATTTATTTTGTTTTTTTATACCCTCCACCATAAGATGGGGGGTATACTAATTTCGTCATTCTGATTGTAACTACTCGAAATATTCGTCTGAGACCCCATAAAGTATATATATTCTTGATCGTCGTGAAATTTTATGTCGATCTAGCCATGTCCGTCCGTCTGTCCGTCCGTCCGTCCGTCCGTCCGTCCGTCCGTCCGTCCGTCCGTCCGTCCGTCCGTCCGTCTGTCTGTCGAAAGCACGCTAACTTCCGAAGGAGTAAAGCTAGCCGCTTGAAATTTTGCACAAATACTTCTAATTAGTGTAGGTCGGTTGGTATTGTAAATGGGCCATATCGGTCCATGTTTTGATATAGCTGCCATATAAACCGATCTTGGGTCTTGACTTCTTGAGCCTCTAGCGTGCGCATTTCTTATCCGATTGGGATGAAATTTTGCACGACGTGTTTTGTTATGACATCCAACAACTGTGCCAAGTATGGGTCAAATCGGTCCATAACCTGATATAGCTGCCATATAAACCGATATTGGGTCTTGACTTCTTGAGCCTCTAGAGGGCGCAATTCTTATCCGATTGGAATGAAATTTTGCACGACGTGTTTTGTTATGATGTCCAACAACTGTGCCAAGTATAGTTCAAATCGGTCTAAAACCTGATATAGCTGCCATATAAACCGGTCTTGGGTCTTGACTTCTTGAGCCTCTAGAGTGCGCAATTCTTATCCGATTGGAATGAAATTTTGCACGACGTGTTTTGTTATGATATCCAACAACTGTGCCAAGTATGGTTCAAATCGGTGCATAACCTGATATAGCTGCCATATAAACCGATCTGGGGTCTTGACTTCTTGAGCCTCTAGAGGGCGCAATTCTTATCCAATTTGAATGAATTTTGGCACGTAGTATTTTGTTATGATATCCAACAACTGTGCCAAATATGGTTCAAATCGGTCCATAACTTGATATAGCTGCCATATAAACCGATCTTGGATCTTGACTTCCTGAGCCTCTAGAGGTCGCAATTATTATCCGATTTGCCTGAAATTTTGTACGACGGATTCTCTCATGACCATTAACATACGTGTTTATTATGGTCTGAATCGGTATATAGCCCGATACAGCTCCCATATAAATCTATCTCTCTATTTTACTTCTTGAGCCCACAAAGGGCGCAATTCTTATTCGAATTGAATGACATTTTACACAGGTCTCCAACATATAATTTAATTGTGGTCCAAACCGGACCATATCTTGATATCGCTCTAATGTTTCATATCTAAAGTAAGTTTTAAATGTTCAATTTGTTTTCTACACTTTTCTTGTCTGCAATTTTCTGTCTGTTTTGTATTAAAATTGGCTTTTTGGAGTATTGTTACAATTTCTTAGGCAAATCGAGCAAATCATTCATTCAAAAACTGACTGGTTTGCTACAATTTCTTCAAATTTATTTTTACGCTCATTTCAAGCACAATTAAAAGTTTGCCATATAATCGTAAAATGCTTTGCCACCACATAAATGGTTTGGAAATTCAAAGCGGGTAAAATACAAAACAAAAACTCAAACCATCGATCATTCAAAATACAAAACATTATGGAGCAAGAGAGAGAGAGAGAGAGAGAGAGAGAGAGAGAGACAACAAAACAATCGCCTAGCCAGCAGTATGCCTAGAAATAATTATGAAAGCAATTAACACAGACAATTTTTTGTTATGTTGGCACATTCACAATTCAATTTTGGTCATATGCGATTTCAAAATTTCATTTTCCTGTATTGAAATCAACACCAAAGAACCGTTATTATCGTTGTTTTTCCTTAAACGTATGCAACCGTTGGCTTCTGTTTTTTCTTTCTCTTAAACCTAAATTTTTTTTTCTATTTTTTGTCATTTATTGCCACAAAGTCTTAATTTTTTTGGGTTGGCCTTTTAAAGCTTCTGCTCTGCAAAGCAACGAAAGTTTCTTTCTCTTATTTGCCATATTGAGATTGAAATGAAATTTTTTAATAAAAAAATTTAATTTACCTAAAAGTGTCAATTATGATCAATCTCAATTATGGGCATGATAATTAGCACAAATCTGTATTGCAGAAACACCTTTTGATATATTTTTTAGTTTTGAGGCAGCAAGGTGTAGGAAAGCATATAACAGGTACAGTTGTGTTCAAAAAAATATAAGTGCTCCCAACTAAAAAACAAATATTAATTTTTGTATAAAAATATTTTGTTCTATACAGATGGTTGTTCGTAAGATTAATTATTAGTCAATTTCCTAAATTTTGTAACAATAAATTATGTAATTCAATCCACAATAATTTCCAATATTTCAATGAATAAATTTTTGTTGTTGTTGAAAACAATAGGAGTATCGATATATAACGGAAGCATTTTAAAGCAAATGACACAAAAATTTAACATTAATTAATAAAAACTTTAATTATTTATGTTTCTAGAGCAATAACCTATCTTTTATGACTTCTGCACATCTACGATGCATGTAGTCCCAAATAAATCTTAGCATTCCTTTATAGACAGTTTTTGGTATCTCTTCAAACATATTTTGTTATAGGCATTATTATAGCGTTCCGTAATCTTTCTCATTCGGCATTCGTATCGATGTAACATAATGTCTCCCCATATAGCTTCTATGGGATTGAAGTCGGGAGACCGAGCAGGTTACGACTTAACCTGAACTCCATTGACCTTTAACCACTCCTTTGGCAATTTACTATTTAGTATGCTTCCCATGTTGGAATACCAATTTCAGAAAGATAACCCATTCTAAAATTCCAACATAGACGTGCATTTCCATGGCCTACACCATTGTACAAAAGGCTTCCATATGTCAATACTTTTCATCCACCATTTTTATTGACTATCTTTTTTGTAAAATGAGCTTTATTTTATGTGTTCAAAAGACATCTTGACCCAGTTCCACCAAGTAATACAATTTAAAATGGTTGGTCAACAATATGTTCCTCGATTTTCCCATTAGCCAATCGCTATGCCTTTAACAAGATTTAGGTTAGATTTAGCGCTGTTTGAATCTTTTTTGAAGACGCAGTAGGGTTTGCTTAGCTATATCACACTAACAACTATCATCAATAGTTGAGGTTTTATATTTGAGCCCGAGTGTTTCTGACTTTTTTTTAAGTGATGAGGCATTTGCAATGATTAGATCAAGGCATCCCACAATTTTTGCAACCACCACCATAGGATGGGCGTATACTATCCTAGTTATTCCGTTTGTAACACCTCGAAATATTGGTCTAGGACCCCATAAAGTATATATATTCTTGATCGTCTCGACATTCTGAGTCTATCTAGCCGTGTCCGTCCGTCAGTCCGTCCTTCCGTCTGTCTAAATCACGATAGTGGTCGCACGCGTAGAGCTAGCCACTTGAAACTTTGGACAGACACTTAATATTGATGTAGGTCGTTGGGGATATCGGTTCAGATTTGGATAAAGCTTCCATAAAAACCGATCTCCCGATTCGACTTCTTAAGCCACTGGAAGCCGCAATTTTTGCCCATTTGGCTGCACATAGTGTTCTGTCATGATTTTCAATAATTGTGTCAAGTACGGTTCAGATCGGTCTAGAACCTGATATAGCTCATATATAAACCGATATCCGGAATTGACTTCTTGAGACCCTGGAAGCTGCAATTTTTGTCCGATTTGTCTCAAATTGCTTTTCTGTTATGATTTCCAACAACTGTCTTGAGTACAGTTCAAATCGGTCCAAAACCTGGCATAGCTCCTATATAAACCGATCTCCCGATGTGACTTCTTGAGCCTCTGGAAGCCTCAATTTTCATCCGATTTGGCTGAAATTTTGCCCATATGACTTTATGACTTCGAACAACTGTGCCAAGTACATTCCAAATCGGTCAGAACCTAATATAGTTCCCATGTAAACCGGACACCCCATCATCCTTGTTCGGCACCTAGAGCTTTAATTTTTTTCTAGTTCGACAGAAGTTTTGAATGTAGAATAAAATAATACCCTTCAACTAAATATATTCTGTATAAATTTTTAGCAGAATCCATGGTGGGGGGTTCCCAAGATTCGGCCCGGCCTAACTTAGAATGCTTTTACTTGTTTTAATTCCTCTATATATTTCTCGTAGATTCTTGGTTAGTTTCCTTTGAACAGTACTTTCTTCGTCCTACTATTACATACATTGTTGTGAAAAATTAATTATTTGCGGTTGAAATAGCTTCAATGTGACTTTTCTATACATATTTTTAATTTTTAAACCCTACACCAATACTGTGGTACAGGGTATTATAACTTAGTGCATTTGTTTATAACACCCAGAAGGAAGAGAGATAGAGCCATTGATAAGTATACCGATCGACTCAGAATCGCTTTCTGATTCGATTTAGCGATGTCCGTCTGTCCGTCTGTCTGTCTGCCCATGTTAATTTGTGTACAAAGTACAGGTCTCAATTTATCCGATCGTCTTCAAATTTGGCACAATTATTTTCTTGGACGAAGCCAATTGGAAAAAATCTGTTCAGATTTGAATATAGTTTCCATATATATGTCCGTCCGATTTGGAGTAAAATTGCATTATATCGTCATTTGTAAACCAATGCTCACGAAATTTGACACGGGGGATTCTCTTAAAAGTCTCGACAGTATTGGCGAAGTTCATAGAAATCGGTGTAGATTCACTCTAAGAGCCACTGCAAGCGCATTAATAGACCAATCTTCCCAAAATTTTGTACAACGCTTTTCTCGAGGACAACTACAACACCTAAGATTTCGATATGCAAATGCAAATTTGCCCATAAACATTCCATTACTCAACATTCCACTCAATTTTAAGCTTAGTGATAAGGGACCTCCCTTTTATAGCGGAGTCTTAACGGCGTGCCGCAGACCGATACCTCTTTGGGGAGAAGTTTTTACATGGCAAAGTACATCACAAATGTCGCCACCGCTGAAAAATTTTCTAATGTTCCGGCCAGGATTCGAACGCTCGGCTCCCATATATATGTTCATCCGCTTTGGACTAATATTCCAATAATGGTATCATTTGTTAACCGATTCTTTCGAACTTTGGCAGGAAGGATTTTCTCTTGACTCTCAACAATTCTGGAGTATTTCAAAGAAATCGGTTCAGAATAAGTTATAGCTCTCATATGTATATAAAGCTCGATGTTCACTCCTAGAGCCACTGCAAGCACATTTATTATCCAATTTTGTACAACGCTATACTCGATGACCACCGCAATATCTAAGAAATTTGCTCGAAATCGGTTCAAAATTAGAGATAAAGTGCCATAAAGTGCTGATTTGTTAACTGATTCTCTCGAAATTTGGCAGGACGGATTTTCTTATGACTCTTAATATTACTTGTTTAATTTCATAGAAATCGGTTCAGATTTATACATAGCTGCCAAATATGTTTTTCGCCCAATTTTCACTTCTAGGATCACTGCAATCCCATTATTGACCAATATTGCCAAAATGGTGCACAACTCCTTCCTCGATGCCTACCACAATAGATGTAGCTCCCATATATATGCTCGTCAAATTTTGGCTAATTTGCAATAATGTTGTCATTTGTCAACCGTATTTATTTATTTATCTTGATATAGCTCCCATATACATGTCTTGCCCGATTTTCACTTCTTGAGCTTTTGCAAGCCTATTTATCACCCGATCTTCTCAAAAACTTGAAATACCCATTCTTCTGCGACAACTAGAAAACGTATGGGTTTTGGTCGAAATCGATTCAGAGTTGGGTACAGCTCTCATATATATTTCCGTCCTATTTCGAATAATTTTGCAATAAAGTGATCATTTGTTAACCGATTCACACGAAATTTGCCACAAAGGATTCCTCTTTAACTCCCGCCACTGCTGTTGAATTTCAAAGGAATTCAGATTTAGACTTAACTTTCATATATATTTTCGTTTGATTTGATTTGGTCACTTCTTAAGCGATCCTCACAAAATTTGGCACAAGGGTTTCTCTTATGACTCTTTTAATCACTGGTGAATTAACGCATTAATCATCTTCTCAATAATTTGCACTATAATTTCGTCTGTGAATCCTATAATATGTACGAATTTTGGTTAGAATTTGGCCCTTAAATTTTACGTAAATTTTAGTTTTGAGGATTTAGCCTGCATAACCAATGTGGAGTAGCATATTAAAAGGTCGGCACCCTATTTTAGTTCTTCCTTTCTTGTTTTGTTTAATTTTTTATTTTGGGTTGGTAAATTTGTCTGTTCAGTATAGACACAAAAACGGCTAAGCCGATTTTCATGAAATTTTCACAGATTGTATAGGTTGATCTGGAAGAATCAATAGTGTATATCATTTTTTGATATCGGGAAGGGGGCGGATCCTTCTTGTTACCCCAAAAACAACATCCGGTCACCCAGACACTTGATCCAGAAAAAAATATCAGTTTCAACTACCTTTTATTTGAGTCCCATATTGTACGTCCGGTCTGTATGCCTGTTTTTAAGGTGTTTTTGGAGAATGACGTATTCTATTCACCAATAGTTTTCATTTGATTCCCATTTTGGCATTATTGGCCAATATGGCTGTTAAAAAAGGGAGGAGGAGGGGGGTTTTAGGAGGTTTTGGTTTAGGCTGGGGACAGCTCCCCAGATACTTGGACCCAATTCTTAATATTAAATCGATTCACTTTTGAGTTTGGACGGTGCTGTTGGTGTAAGGGAGTTTTAATTTTATTCTAGAATTTTATTCTCCATGTTTCGCATCACACCAAAATGTTAACGAATACTAAGCGAATGGTGCGAATCATCTTTTTTTTGGTGCGACAGCTTTCTTTTTGTTGCTTGTGGTGTAACGCCAATATAAAACAAGTAAAAGCGTGCTAAGTTCGGCTGAGCCGTATTTTGGGGCAACCGCTACCATGGATTCTTTTAAAAATGTATACAAAATAAATCTAGTTGAAGGGCATAATTTTATTCTACATACCAAACTTCTGTCAAACCAGCAAAAATTAAAGCTTCTAGGAACCGAACAAGGATGAACGAGAGACCGGTTTAGATGGGAGCTATATCAGGTCATAGACTGATATGAACCGTACTTAGCACAGTTATTAAAAGTCATAACAAAACACTACATGCAAAATTTCCACCAAATCGGATAAAAATTGCGGCTAGTAAGGGCACCAGAAATCAAATCGGGCGATCGGTTTATATGGGAAATATATCAGGTTATAGATTTGGACCGTACTTAACACAGTTATAACAGAACAATAAAAGCAAAATTTTAGCCAAACCGGACAAAAATTACGGCTTCCAGGGGCTCAAGAAGTCAAATCGGGAGATCGGTTTATATGGGAGCTATATCAGGTTAAAACCGATTTGGAACGTACTTGACACAGTTGTTAGAAGTCATAGCGGAACACTACATGCAAAGTTTCAACCAAATCGGGCAAAAATTTAAGACAAATCGGGAGATCGGTTTATATCAGAGCTATACCTAAATCTGAATCGATATGGCCCATTTGCAATCCCTAACGACCTACATCGATATTAAGTATCTGTGCCAAATTTCATGGGGACACTGCACCCCCAAAAATCTTCCCAAGTGGACATATACACGGGTGCCAAAACTCACAAGGCCAAATGGTTGTCCCCAGATCAAGAAGTAAGGAACTAAATTGATCACGTTCTTGAAGATGCCATTGGAGGTCACCGTAGCGCCGAGGTAAGCATTTCCGCCTATAACGCTGAACGCCTGGGTTCGAATCCTGGCGAGAACTTCAGAAAAATTGTCTGCGGTGGTGATGCCCTCCATATACTGGGGAAATTTGGGAGGTACTGTATCATTTGGTATGGCAGCCATGTAAAAACTTCTCCACAAAGATGTGTCGCCCCATGGATCGCCGTTCGGACTCGGCTATAAAAAGGAGGAACCTTATCAATGAACTTAAATTTGATTCGGACAGCACTCATTTATATGTGAGAAGTTTGCCCCCGAATTTGGATGTAAGATCAATCCATGGAATGAACATAGATTCGGATCATTACTTTATTGCTGCAACCGCAACAGATAGCAACGACATATTCCACTCGACTGACCCAACTGCTTGGTGAAAGCACCCCTTGTTGCAATGATATAATGGCGCAATGGCAACAACTAAACTCAAAGTGCATTTCACGCTGTAAGGAGGTAGTATGGCAAAGCAACCTCTGACATTTTATTAATAAATATATTTTTTCGGCTAGTTCTTATATAATGTCCAACATCTACATTGGAAATAATACACATCGGTCTGAAACATTATATGCGACTTTTAATTAAACCCTATTTGGCTCACATTTGACTTCTTGAAATCTATTATAACTTTCATGGTTTATAAACTTTACTCTTTCCGAATTTGATAAATTTGATTTATAGTCTATCTTGTCTATCCACTAGATTTAATTTTAATAGGCGCTGATTATTTTTCAACACACTTTGCGTGAATAGCCGATTTTTTATATTAAATTAATGTGTAATCTTTTTGGTGCTATACAAATAAGCACTTCAAATGTGGGAATAATACGCACTTCCGGTCCCAACTACAAATTCAAAGTGAAGCAAAAAGCCATCTATTATACTCTCAAACACTCTGAAACATTTTATTATTAGTTAAGAGACAAAAAAAACGTTTATTGTACCCACATTGAAATAATCTTCAATAAAGTAATAGAATCGCAAAAAAAACAACAATTCCACGAAACATGCCTTTAAAATTATCACACGTTTTTTCCGCGTCTTTTGTTTTCATTGTAGTCTGCTTCAATGAAAGTGAAATTTTTTATTTTTATGAGAGGACCATCCAACAACACCAGCTCCAATGATGATGCGCGGTGGAGGTGAATCGAAGAAATGCTTAATTAAATGCCAATCACATACTTCACATACAAAAGCTGAAGTTTTCGTCCAAAAAATCCCCAAACCAAGCCAACAAAAAATACGTCATTATCCGTTTGGCCACCGAAAAACTGTAAACACACCACTACTAAAAGCTGCTAATAAAACGCCCAGAAAGAAGCCACCAAACACTCGACCCGTATGCCGCACCATGTCCCAGGGTGTATCATCTTGAAGTGTTTCCTCAACAACTAACATCCATCGGCTAATATTCGTAATAAAAGTTGATTTTGTTTTTTTTTTTTCGTGAGTTAAGTGACTATCGACATAGTACGTGTTTTGGAATATATTGACGTTAGGAATGCTTTTTTTTTCATCAAACAAATGTTTATTTAAAGATTTTTGAATGAAGCTAACTTTTGAAATGAAAATGAAAGTGCCAACAAAATCATCTTTTATTGCCCAAACGAAGGTGGGCTCTCAATGGAATTTCAAATAACAATTATGATGCATACGGCCATGTTATCTCTTCGCCCTGGAGCGTATAACTTGAAATGGAATAGCCACTCCAAACATGCACTTTGAATTTCAAACTGTTTTTCAAAAGTTTCACGCAATTCTCATTTGAATTTTGAATTTTGAATTTTATTACATGTGAATTTTAGTGGTGCCATGCAATTTGCGGGAGTATCTTGAGCGTGGTAAACATTTTTTAGTTCCTTATGTTTCTTTTTTTTTGACTTTCGATTGAACGATTTTCAACGACGTTAGCATATCAAGTACTTTTTATTTGCCAAGTTTGGTATTTTCATTTGCTTCTTGCGGACGATTTGCTAGAAACCTATGCGGAAATTTTTAAAATCCATTCACTTCAGACGTTGGGCAAAACTTTTGCATTGAACTAGGCTTTGTAAATTATTTTATTGCATTTTAATGTTATTGGACAATAGCCAAAGTCGTGGCAATGAAAAATGTTTTGTTAAGAGGCTTCCGCTCACTTTTAAATAGGATATTTACAGCGCCCTCTAGCGGCAAGAGGGAGAAGTTCAATCAGGTGCTCGGTTTATATGGGAGCTATATCAGACTATGGACCGATTTGGACCATACATGGACCAGATGGTAGAAGTCACAACAAAACACTAAACATGTGGGTCCACCGTAGCACAGAGGTTGGCATATCCCTCTATGACGCTGAACACCTAGGTTGGTATCCTGGCGAGAAAAAATCAGAAAACATTTTTAGCACTGATTTTCTCCTCCTAATGCTGGCAACATTTGTGAGGTACTATGCCATGTAAGAACTTCTCTCGCAAGAGGTGCCGCACTGCGGCACGCCTTCGAACTCAGCTATAAAAACGAGGCCCCTTATCATTGAGCTTAAACTTGAATCGGACTGCACTCATTGATATGTGAGAAGTTTGCCCCTCTTCCTTAGAGGAATGTTCATGGGCTAACTTTGCAATTTATATCTAAACATGGACCGATTCGGGCCACTTACAAACCCATCAACAAGAAGTAAATAGTTGTATAAGTAATTTCGAGCAGTTTGGTTTATTCGTTCGAATGTTAGAGTACTTTCCGAAGGACGATCAAGAATACATGTTCCTGGACTGACGAATCCATAAGTTCAGATAACAAAAAAGTGACAACATTTATGGTGCACTATGGGCGGAAATGGGGAATGTGGCCAAAATTCGATAATAGCTACAAAAAAGCTCAGATTTTGATGAAATTTGAAACAGTTGTATAAGACATACAGCATTTTCATATTTTGGCATTCAGATAACCTATAGTGGCACAGGGTGCCATCTAAGGTACCGATTACAGGGGAAGTATATCAAATTGGAATATCGGGCCAAAAAAGGGCTTTGAAAAAAAACATTGAAAAAAAGTTCTTATTTCAAAAATAAAATTACGTAATTCTAGATTAAGTAGAGAAAAAGGAATGTAACAATTGTATTAAAATTAAATTAAATTAGTGTACAGGGACGTAAAATTCTAAATGTACGTTTAGATAACCACTAAATCCGGATTTATGGCCTTTTCGAGATTTAAGTACTAAATCCTTTGTTTTTTGCAGGTTTTACAATACAAAAATAAATCCCATTTTTGGAGGAATTATTTTTATATCCCAAATAAACCCGATTTAATGGCTAAATAACCGATAAAAGTACCAAAATATACAACTGTTTTCAAGAATTGTGTATGGATGTGTGACACTTAAATCCCCAAGAAACGCAGTGTAAACGAACTGGATTTGTTTTTTGGATTTAGTTAAATCCAGATCATAACCAGTAAGGAAAGGCTAAAGTCGGGTGGTGCCGACTACATAATACTCTACACCACCTAATGCATGTAGTACTTTTTATACGTATAACTTATCTGGAAATCTAGTCAGACATTAATTTGGATACCAATTGAAATAGCAATTTTTAACCTTGTAAGACTTTCCTACCATAGGATAAAAGATTTGGATTTCCACATCTTAAAAGGCCATATCGGATAAAAGATTATATGGGAGTTATATCGAAACCTGTGCCAATTTTATTGACACATACTGGGACGTCAAATAGACCATATCACGCCCTAGATTGTAGAGATGTGACCAAAATTGAGTTTTTTCCTGCTTAAAAGTCAATATCGGATGAAATATACACATTGGAGCTATATCTAAATTAGGACGGATTTTAATGAAATTTTGCGCACGTATTGGACCGTAAATTTAAACGTCTCATGTAAAATCCGGCGAAAATTGTGGATTCTGCAGCCTTTAAAGGCCATATCGGATGAAAGATATATATGGTAGCTATATCTAAATCCAAACCGATTTTTATGAAATTTTGTACACATATGAAGACGTCAAATTAAGCACCTAATGCAAAATTTTGTAAAGATCGGACCATAATTGTGGCTTCTACAGCCTCAAAAAGCCAAATCGGATGAAAGATATATATGGGAGCTATATCTAAACCTGAACCGATTTTTATGAAATTTTGCACATACATTGAGACATCACAAAATTTCGTGAAGATCGGACCAATATTGTGGCTGCTTTAATAGTTCAAATCGGATGAAAGATATATTTAGGAGCTATATCTAAATCTAAACCGATTTTTATGAAATTTTCCAGATATATTAAGTGCAGTAACAAAACAGCGCAGACCAAATTTTGTGCAGATCGGTTGAAAAATGTAGCTACTACGGCCATTTAAGTGCAAATCGAGAGATACATATATATGGGAGCTATATCTAAATCTGAACGGATTTTTATGAAATTTTGCACACATATGGAGACGTCAAATAAAACCCCCCATGTAAAGATCTGCAAAAAATTGTGGCTTCTACAACCTTAAAAGGCCATATCGGATGAACGATATATATGTGAGCTATATCTAAATATAGACCGATTTTCATGAAATTTTCCACACATAATAGGACGTCAAATAAAACACCTCGTGGAATATATTTTAAAAATCGGACTAAAACTGTGGCTTTTACAGCCATAAAAGTCCATGTCGGATGAAAGATATATATGGGAGCTATTTCTAAATCTGAACCGATTTTTATGAAGTTTTGCACACATAAAATTTGCACACACAAATAAAATACCCAATGCCCAATAAATACCCAATTTTGTGAAGATCGGACGAAAATTGTGGCTCTACAGCCTTAAAAAGCCATATCGGATGAAAGATATATATGGAAGCTATATCTAAACCTGACGATATCGATATCATAGGTCGGTCACCGGAAGTAGTAACTGCAGCCTTTGAAAGAATCGAAAGAGAGTCAGTGAAAATGGGTCTGGCAGTAAATGGAGATAAGACGAAATGGATGGTTTCCACTCCCAAAAAGCCTTGTACAACCGAGCAGATAAAGAACATGGAGAAAGTTGGTAACCACAACTTTGAGATAGTCAGTGACTTTATCTACCTCGGCACCGCCGTAACCGAAACGAATGACACTAGTTTTGAGATAAAGCGAAGAATAATTCTGGCAAACAGATGCTACTTTGGACTAAGTAAGCAGTTTAGAAACAAGGCCACCTCTCGACAGACGAAGACTACACTTTACAAGACACTGATACTACCCATGCTGTTATATGGTTCTGAAGCATGGGTACTTGTGAAAGCAGATGAGGCAGTGCTTGGAGGATTTGAGAGAAAGATTCTTCGTAAAAAATATGGACCAGTTTGCGTTAACGGAGAATATAGGCGACGTATGAACCAC
Organism: Stomoxys calcitrans; assembly: GCF_963082655.1. Taxonomy (NCBI): domain Eukaryota; kingdom Metazoa; phylum Arthropoda; class Insecta; order Diptera; family Muscidae; genus Stomoxys; species Stomoxys calcitrans. The sequence goes on along the minus strand of NC_081555.1, from coordinate 74,549,812 downwards.
GAGCTGTATGACGACGATAGCATAGTTACACGCATCAAAATACAACGGCTGCGTTGGCTAGGTCATGTTGTCAGAATGGATGAAGAAGCTCCAGCAAAGAAGTCTTTTGAAGGCTAACACGGTGGTACATGAAAACCGGGAAGACCAAAAGCCCGATGGAAAGATCAAGTTGTGGGAGACACCTCGAAACTTGGTGTCAGAGATTTTAGAATGAGCGCAGAAGATCGAGGCGCTTGGAACCCTATTCTACGTTCGGCTAGTGGAAGAAATATTCTGCCATAGCCAATTAAAGTAAGTAAAGTAAGTATATCTAAATCTGAACCGATTTTTTTCAAACCCAATAGCGTTTGTCCTTGGGCCAAAAAAATGACATGTTCAAAATTTCGTGACAATTAGACAACAAACACGACCTGCACTTTGATTACAAGAATACATGGACTCACAGACGGACATGGCTAAATCGAATCAGAAATTGATTCTGAGTCGATCGGCATACTTATCAATGGGCCTGGCTCTTCTACTTCTTAGCGTTGCAAACAAATGCACAAATCTATAATACTCTGTACCACAGTGGTGGTGCAGGGTATAAAAATTTCAATGGAAACGTTCTATAAGAATTTGTAAAGTTTTATATAAAAAATTTGGGTAATTTTCAAGTTAAGTTTTGGACAGGCATAAACCAAACTTACCAACTATACATATTGTTCATCTTTTGGAATAAGAGAGCTCAATATGTGCTTATAGCAATTTCATAAGCGAAATTTTGATATATGAAACATTAAAAATCTCTAATTTTGGCCGTTTTTTTTCCATTCCGCCCATAGAGTAGACAGCCACGGAATACGTGAACGTCGGGCTGTACTGAAGGCTCTGGCCTGGGGCCATATGAGGTCGAGACAGTTTAGAAGATGCAAAGAGCTTCTTTGAACCATGGCTGTCCGTCTCTGCAAGATCCAAGGCCATCAAGAGGTGACGGGGAACGAAGCGACCGATGAGCTGACCAGGAATGGAAAGCTGATTGGCGTAGATCATGCTACAAATCAGCGATGACCGCGCTGATGGCAAAAGCTCTTTGGCCGAGCTACTTGCGGAACAGGATGACGATTACCATGTGCTTAGGTGAAGTTATATTTAAATGGCAGTCTGCCATCAGACTCACTTAGAAGTTTTCCTCCATTGTGATACCAGTAGCTCCTAACACACAGTTGCTCCTACCTTTGTACAATCCAGATCGCTTTAATAAGCCTAACCGCTTGCGAATATTCGCATTCGCCAAATTAGACAAGTTCTCAAAGAAATGAGAACTTAAAGTGGAACTCCCAGTGACTGCCAGTACGGGAGGCGGTCCTCAAAGCTTCAGTATGTTTTCGGATCAGACAGTGACCTGTCATGAAGAACACAATGACTGAAACGTCTGTTCTAGCCAGCGACAAGAAAGCGGTAGACCTTTTCAAGTCTAGATTAGGGCATATAATTTTGGAGTGTTGCCGTTTTTGATAGGTTCCTACACTGAAAAAAAGTTGGCCCTCAAATAAAGATTTTTTATTCATAGGACTTTAGTAATGAAAACGAGCCAAAGACCAAAACCTATAAATAAAGATGCTACCTTTATATTTAACTAGCTGGCTTGGGCCCGCTCCGCTGTGCTTTCTTTTACTCTATACGGAACAAAAGTTTCCTTGGAATATTTATTTTCGAGAATTAAAGAGCTTTTAGTGAATTACATGCACTTTTGACTAACAGTTTAACAATATAAGTGCCTTTATCTGTATCCCATATGAACTTTATTGGTCTACGAATTTAAGTTTGGATGTAAGGTGTATTCCATTCTTAAAATACTTCATTTCAGCCCGATATTCTCATGATGTCTGATTTAGTGGTGTTTTCGAGGGAGAGGTGGTCCCCCAGATACTTGGCCCTGAAAAAAAATATCAGCATTGTGCTCTTCTCTCAAATACCATTTATTGAAACCCCGTATTGCCATTGGCTAAAGAGGAGTTTACAGGATGAAACCCATATTGCCATTGGCCTCAAAATTGGATATCAAATTCGTTTTCTAATCTCATTTAAACTCCTTATTGCAAAAGTCAGCAAATATGTCCGGTTTGGGGTATTGGCCCTAAAAACTATGAATATTTATTGTAGTTCCACTCTCTTTAAAACCCAAATTGTCTTGGTGAGCAAATATGTCCTATTTGGGAGTTGTTGTGGTGGTGGGACGTCCGCTAGACAGTTGGACCCTAATGTTGATATCAGATACGTACTCTACTCCCACATACCTTTAATTTGAGCCCCATATTTCCATAGTCGGCTTGGGGGAAGTTTTGTGGGATGGGCGGCCACTCAGTGAGTTGGCCTTGAAAATATATATAGGATTCGTGTTCCACTTTAAAAACCTTCTTATTTGAGCCTCATATTGCAATTGTCAGCAAATACTTACTATTTGGGTGTTGTTGTGGGGGTGGGGTGGCCCCATAGACACTTTTCCCGAATATTGATATCAAATTCGTACTTTACCCCCGAAGACCTTTTATTTGAACTCCATATTGCTATGGTCGTAAATTTGTCTCCTTTGGGTGATGTTTTTGGTGAGAGACGGCCCCCCAAACACTTGGTCCCATATTTGGATATCAGATTCGTATTCTACATTCAAATACCTTCTATTTAAGCTCCATATTCCCATGGTCAGTAATCAAATCCTGTTTGGGGGGTGTTTTGGGAAAGAGGTGGACCCCCAGAAATGTGATCCCACATTTGGATATCAGATTCGGATTCTACTCGCAAATACCTTTCATTTGAGTCCCATATTGCCATGGTCGGTAAATATGTTCAATTTAGGGGTATTTTGGGACTTGGGGTGGTCCTCCTAGCACTTGGTTCCACAATTGGATATCACATATGTTTTCTTATCCTAAATACCTTTGGTTTGATTGGTCTAAATATATGTTTGATACGTTTTTAATTTTTGGGTACTATATGAGAGCAAACAAAATTTCGCTTAAATCGCACCACCCATCACGGGGTCATTATGCACCATCTTTGAAAATGTCAAGAAAATCGGTTCAGCCGTTTCTGAATCTATAAGGAACAAACAAACATACAAACAAACACAAATTGATTTTTATACATAAGATTTCCTATTTACTTACAAATTTTGATCGCTGATTTATTCTTATTTTACTTCATAGATGACTGTCCAATTATTAATTTTGAAAAATTCTTCTTTTAAATATAGCATCTTAACCTAAAACAAGTAAGAGCGTGCTTAGTTCGGCCGGGCCGAATAGCAATTGTCGAGTTCTTTGCGCGGTATCTCTTTTGGGCAAACAAAGAATAATTAATAAGAACTGTTATGCTATTGGAGCTATCTCAAGTTGTAGTCCGTTTCGGACCATAAATGAATTGAATGCTGAACATTGTAGAAGTCATTGTGTAATATTTCAGTCCATTTGGATAAGAATTGAGCCTTTTAGGGACTCAAGAAGCATAATCGGGATATATGTTTATATGGGAGCTGCATCAAGTTATAGATCGATTCAGACCATATTGGACACGTATGTTGAAGGTAATGGGAGAAACCGTTGTAAAAATTTTCTGTCAAATCGGTTGAGAATTGCGCTCTCCAGAGGCTCAAGAAGTCAAGATCCCAGATCGGTTTACATGAATTGCGCCATACAAAGTAATGCAAAATTTCAGTCATATCGGACGATAATTGCCCCCTCTAGAGGCTCAAGAAGTTAAGACCCAAGATCGGTTTATATGGCAGCTATATCAGGTTATGAACTGATTTAAACCATTCTAAGCACAGTTGTTGGAAGTGATACCAAAACTCCACGTGCAAAACTACAGCCAAATCGGATAAGAATTGCTCCCTCTTAAAACTCAACAAGTCAAGACACATGAAGGGCAGGTATATCAGGTTATGGACCGATTTGAACCATACTTAGCACAGTTGTTGAAAGTGATACCAAAGCAACACGCGCAAAATTTCAGTCAAATCGGACGATAATTGCGCTCTCTAGAGGTCTATTACCTGATGTAGTTTAAATCAGTCTATAACCTGATATAGCTCCCATATAAACCGATCTCCAGATTTGACTTCTTCACCCCCTGGAAGCTGCAAGATTCGGCCCGGCCGAACTTAGCACGCTTTTACTTGTTATGTATTCTTTAGCAATGCAGATCAAAATTATGTATATCGTGGGTCCAAATACCGTTACAAAGGGCCTCACTATTTTAAATTTCAGGAAAAAGAATATAGGTTCTGATATTGAGTGTAACTGGTACAATTGTTAAGGGATCTTTTCCAATTTTTGTAAATTCGGGGTAAGAAATGGGACTTTTGGGCGTTCAATCGGAAAAATTCTATGTGGCATCTAAAAACAAATATGCTCGGATCTGATCTATACCCAGATGTTGAGGGGTCCATGCAAATCACTCTATCAGTTGTAAAAGAGCATTTCTTTGCTCAAAGCGTTTGATCAGGATTTGGCTTTACCAAACTCAGCACGGTTGCCGAACAAAAATTCAATTTTTATGAACCTAAGATTTCTTATCGCGAGGGCGGTATAAAGAGTGTTTTATCAAGTTACATCTTCGAACTATAGGCTGTAGAGTGATTTCCACAAACAGACGCACGGCCATGCCTATATCGTATATGAATATAGCGATGATTTAGGGCGAAAATCTTTCGGCTTCATTTATTATTAATGTAGGTCAGTTGGGATAATAAATGAATCTAATCGGTCCATATTTAGATATAACTTCCATTTCAACAAATCTCAAGATGATACTTCTTGCGCCTTTAGAGAGCCCAGTTCTTATCCGATTTGACTGAAAATCTGCACGTTGACTTTTCCTATTACCTCCAACAGATGCATTTAGTAAAGTTTGAATTGATTCAAATCTGATATAGCTCCCATATAAACCGATCTCCCAAATAAATTTCTTAAGACTTTAGAGGACGCAACTCTCATCCAATTTGGCTGAAATTTTTCACGAGGACTATTTCTATGACCTCCAACAGATGTGCCAAGTATTCTTCTAATCGGTTTAAACCTGGTATAGTTCCCATATAAACCGATCTCCCGAACTTATCACGTGTTTAACTATTTCTTTATTCCAGATTCTTCTTAGGTGAACAAACTGGACTTCATCAAAATCGGACGAAAAATTCTCTTTATTTTTGTTGAATATTTTAGAAAAAAACTAACATAACCACAACCAATACCAATGGTATCACATAGCGTTTCTTGACTCTTAAGCATAGCACATAAGGCGACTGCTAAAGGAACCTTCGGCTCGTTGCCGTCTTGTCTGCGGAGCTAAAAATTTCAATCTATTGGCACTTAATATTAAATAGTTCAACCAAATACAAGTAATCTCAAATTAATCTATAAAAATTCCTTTTAATACCCTCCACCATAAGATGGGGGGTATACTAATTTCGTCATTCTGTTTGTAACTTCTCGAAATATTCGTCTGAGACCCCATAAAGTATATATATATTCTTGATCGTCGCGACATTTTATGTCGATCTAGCCATGTCCGTCCGTCTGTCAGTCCGTCCGTCCGTCCGTCTGTCTGTCGAGAGCACGCTAACTTCCGAAGGAGTAAAGCTAGCCCCTTGAAATTTTGCACAAATACTTCTTATTAGAATAGGTCGGTTGGTATTGTAAATGGGCCATATCGGTCCATGTTTTGATATAGCTGCCATATAAACCGATCTTGGGTCTTGATTTCTTGAGCCTCTAGAGTGCGCAATTCTTATCCGATTGGAATGAAATTTTGCACGACGTGTTTTGCTATGATATCCAACAACTGTGCCAAGTATGGTTCAAATCGGTCCATAACCCGATATAGCTGCCATATAAACCGATCTGGGGTCTTGACTTCTTGAGCCTCTAGAGTGCGCAATTCTTATCCGATTGAAATGAAATTTTGCACGACGTGTTTTGTTGTTATATCAAACAATTGTGCCAAGTATGGTTCAAATCGGTCCATAACCTGACATAGCTGCCATATAATCCGATCTTGGGTCTTGACTTCTTGAGCCTCTAGAGGGCGCAATTCTTATCCGATTAGAATGGAATTTTTGCACGATTTGATGGGGATTTGACTTCTTGAGCTTCTAGAGGGCGCAATTCCTATCCGATTTGGCTAAAATTTTGCATGACGTATTTTATTTTTACTTTCAACAACTGTGTCAAATAAGGTTCAAATCGGTTCATAACCTGATATAGCTGCCATATAAACCGATCTGGGATCTTGACTTCTTGACCCCTAGAGGTCGCAATTATTATCCGATCTACCTGAAATTTTGTACCATGGATCCTCTCATGACCATCAACAAACGTGTTTATTATGGTCTGAATTGGTCTACAGCCCGATACAGATCCCATATAAATCGTTCTCTCTATTTTACTTCGTGAGCCCCAATGGGCGCAATTCTTATACGAATTGGCTGAAATTTTACACAGGTCTCCAACATATAATTTAATTGTGCTCCGAACCGGACCATATCTTGATATCGTTTTTATAGCAGAGCAACTCTTTTCTTATATCCTTTTTTGCCTAAGAAGAGATGCCGGGAAAAGAACTCGACAAATGCGATCCATGGTGGAGGGTATATAAGATTCGGCCCGGCCGAACTTAGCACGCTTTTACTTGTTTAAACTAAACGCAGCAGGTTCTTTGTGTTTCATCATTTGTTCAAATATTTACAAATCTTCTGCTACTATGCAGCAGTATTCTTCAAACCACCACCAATATTATCATTTCGATTCAAATTGTGGATATTCATCTATGGGTGATCTCAATAGTATTCCGGTTTGTGTATTGGGTTGTTTGTCTTTTTTGAAGTGGTCATCATTTCTTTTGAATTGTCATGCGAAAAAACCGAAATCAAAACAAAAAATGTGGCATAAATGATTTAATGATTTTTGCATATGAAAAATCAAATATGTAGTGTATGTAGATGTATCTGAACTAGGTCGCGAAGGTCAATTGGTGATGATGAAGTTGGAATTGATGCTGAAAAAGATGATAATGATGATGACAATGATGATGATTATGATAATGATAGCTCATCTTCATCTGCAAGCAAACGATGAACAACTGATTCGAATAAACAAATGACAAAAAACTTTACAGACGTGTAAAAGCTGTGCTCTTTATTAGCAGGTGTAGAGAGAACAAGTAAAAACGGGCTAAGTTCGGCCATGGATCCAGCTAAAAATCTGCCCTTATTAACTCAGTTTTTATTCGAATTAGTTTGTAACAATCGAAACGAGTATTGATTTAGGGTTCTAGAGTCTCAAGAAGTCAAATCGGGAGAACAAGCAAAAACGGGCTAAGTTCGGCCATGGATCCAGCTAAAAATCTATCCTTATTAACTCAGTTTTTATTCGAATTGTTTTGTAACAATCGGAACGAGTATTGATTTAGGGTTCTAGAGTCTCAAGAAGTCAAATCGGGATCACTGTGAGCACCACACGTTCTGGAACTTTTAACTCCAACTTGTGGGGTGTTCATCATTATCACGCGGATAGTGGAAAGCCACTAATGCGGCTGCTCTCCGATAGCGATTTCGAGAGGAGAGTTTCATTGAGGGGTCTGGTGGCACTGACTCTTACTAATATATGAGTGCCAATGATATCCCAAATGGCAAGGCGAGTTATTGGTACCTTTAAATAGCCAATGGCCAACATCAGCGTTTATTTTCTGGTTAGAGGCGGCTGGAAGACAGTGTCGAATCATGGAGCAAGTGGCTCGCAATATCGAAGGATATATGTGCGATCTCATATAACCCATGTGATTGAGACGCTGGGCTAGAAACCCGCCCCTGAAAATTATAAGGATTACTCTAAAAAACAAAAGAATAGTAACAAGTAAAAGCGTGCTAAGTTCGGCCGGGCCGAATCTTATATACCCTCCACCATGGATCGCATTTGTCGAGTTCTTTTCCCGGCATCTCTTCTTAGGCAAAAAAGGATATAAGAAAAGATTTGCTCTGCTATTAGAGCGATACGAAGATAGGGTCCGGTTTGGACCACAATTAAATTATATGTTAGAGACCTGTGTAAAATTTCAGCCAATTCGAATAAGAATTGCGCCAATTGGGCGTTAAAGAAGTAAAATAGAGAGAACGATTTATATGGGAGCTGTATCGGGCTATAGATCGATTCCGACCATAATAAACACGTTTGTTGATGGTCATGAGAGGATCCGTCGTACAAAATTTCAGGCATATCGGATAATAATTGCGACCTCTAGAGGCTCAAGTAGTCAAGATCCCATATCGGTTTATATGGCAGCTATATCAGGTTATGAACCGATTTGAACCTTATTTGACGCAGTTGTTGAAAGTAAGAATAAAATACGTCATGCAAAATTTCAGCCAAATCGGATAGGAATTGGGCCCTCTAGAGGCTCAAGAAGTCAAATCCCCAGGTCTGTTTATATGACAGCTATATCAAGTTAAGAACTGATTTGAACCATACTTAGCACAGTTGTTGGACATCATAACAAAATACTTCGTGCAAAAATTCATTCAAATCGGATAAAAATTCCGCCCTCTAGTGGGTCAAGAAGTCAAGATCCGAGATCAGTTATGAACCGATTTGTACCATAATTGACACAGTTAATGGATGTTAGAACAACAAATTTCAGCCAAATCAGGTAAGAATTGCACTCCAAAAGCTCAAGAAGCCAATATCCAGGATCGGTTTATATGGCAGCTTATCAAAACATGGACCGATGTAGCCCATTTGCAATCCCAACCGACCTACAATGATAAGATTATCCATGCAAAATTTCAAGTGCCCAGCTTTATTGCTTTGAAATTTAGTGTCCTTTCAACAGATGGACGGACAGACAGACAGATGGACGGACAAGTCAAGACCAGTGTTGCCACTTAAGAAAATTATTTCGTACCAAAATTTAAGAAAATCCTACCAAACGCGACCAAAATCTACCAAATGTTATACAAGCCAAAAATGTGACTATATTTTTATACCCACCACCGAAGAGTTAGCCATTTTGCCATTCCATTTGGAGTGCATCAAATAATACATTTTCAATGCTACGAAATACTAGATCGTCGTTATTCACATAGAATCATAGACATAGACATGTCCGTCCGTCTTTTTGTAGAAATCACTCTATAGCCTTACGTTCAAAGGCGGTCTATATTTTGATATAGCAACCTTAATACCGATCTCCCGATAAGAAATATTGACTATAGTAGGTCGTAATTCTGTCCCGATTTCAATTAACAACCGCGCCGGGTTTGGATAAAGAGATCTCCCGATTTAAATGTTTGAGTGAGTTGCATGGACACCTCAACTTGTGAGTAGGAGTAGATCTGACCATATTTGGATGTAGCTGCCAAAAGCCGCATTTCCTACCCAAAATTTACGCAGTTTGGAAGAAATCCCTGACATTTTAAGCAGTGACAGGACTTGTAACAGCATTTGGCCCCCATTCACGGGATTGTTCTGCACTCTTAACGATTACACAGAAACGAATTTTGAGTTGTCATCGACGATTTTCTCAGTAATTAACTTGATATTTATATGATGGCAAAACCTACCAAAAATTGTGGTCACCCTACCAACCTACCAAGAAAATAAAAACCTACCGAAAACGGCAACACTGGTCAAAACGATCAATAATAATTGGATAGTCATCTATGAACTAAAATAATAATCAATCCGCGACCAAAACTTGAAACGGAAGGTCATATCCGTTAGTAAATAAGATATTAAATTTAAAGATAGAATCTTAATTTTAAAATTTTGATTCTTTGGCATGTGTTCATTGCTAAAATCGTAGAAGTAGGGAAATTAAATTTTGGCCATTTTTTTTCAGTGTGGTCCTAGTCTCTCAAACTCGTATACTTTACAATTCCCTGGTATATGTGAATTTTAACCTTTCGAATCGATGGCACCTGTCTTGGCTACAGCAGAAGTCTCATCCATCGTATTCGTCATGGCAGGCCTTACAGTCTGATTGGAAAGCTTGCTGATAGACTAAAAGCTATGATATCTACGGACACTGGGAGAACGTCGAGGAAAAGAAAACTATAAAACGCCTGCTGTGTGTGTCTCACATTAACAAGCAATCTGTAAAATCTTGGAAGACTTGCCTCAATTAGCGCAGTTTGTATGTAGGCCCTTAAAGCTATCTGGTAGAAACTAGACGTCTTCCTTTTATGTGTCTGTGGTATCTCAATGGACTTATGTCTAAGAAAACCTGATTGTAGACTGCTGCCACGACCTTACCTAATGGAAACTAATTCGGCTGAGAACAATAATTCTGAGCTAATCGGTATACTAAGCAAGGGGTTTATCCTTTTTCCTTACCACAGTAAAAAAAAAGATCTCTTTTTTCCATCTGAACCATATTCGACATGCATATTTGCAGGTTTTAATGTAACTTATCGCTTCAACTCAGTAATCTAGTGAGAGTTAAATCGAATAGTGAATCTAGGAGTATCTAGACGTAACCACCCTTACCTTTATATTCGGATGCTGCAATTGCAAGAATGTGGCTATTCCATTGCGCACACGATTCTTGACGCCGCGTACTGTGCCCTTATTTGAGCGTATGGTTGAGGTGGCGGAGCCACAACGTATATCCTTATAGCCGGCAAAGACATCATCATGAATACTGCGACCCTCGTAGTCGGACATACTGAAAGAATCACTGCCGCTGCCATCGCCGAACGAAGGAACGCCACTGTTATTGCCGAAACTACGGAAGTTCTCATGTTCGTTGACATGGAAATTGTAATATTTATCTGCTTCGTATTTCCGTGGCATGGAGTTCATTTTCATGTCAATGAATGTGCCATCCTCTTGATTCAGAACAAAGGTCTTGGACGGCAAAGAGGCTCGCTTGGAAGTATTTGAAAGCGTGTTCGCATTTGCCGAAGAATTAGAATGGGAGTTTGAGTTGTCATTATTACGCCTTTGGACATAATCATTTTGGGCCACCATGTAGTCTTGCGATCTCAGGGGCTCAGCATTGCGTTTATGAAGTCGTTGCTCAATGTGCTCATCCTCCTCCTCCTCCTCTTCCTCTTCTTCGTCGTGCTCATTTTCGGCTTCATATTCATTGTGATTTAGTTTGAGATTTTTTATTTCTCTCAACAGAGAATCGGGCAAATAGGAGCCCAAAATTTTACTCGAAGGCGAAGGCGTTTTGTTGTGCAAAGGCGATGCAGAGGATTGCCGCATAAACTCACTCGAGTGCAAAGAATCACAACTTAGTGAAGAGGCCTCACTCTCCTCACTATCGGTGTAGGAGCTGCAAGTACGTTGCTCTTTGCCATTTGCTGAGGAAGCCACACGTATTTTGGTGGTTTTCAAATGCATCTCAAGGCCATTCACGGTATTGGCATTCGAAGATGGCTTCTTCGCCATCAACAAATGGGCCTTGGGCGAAGCTGAGGAGTGATGATTGTGGTTTTCCAAATCACTACCGGTGCCGCTGTCCAAAGTGTCACAAGGCGAAAACTGACCACTCGACATGGAGGAGTAGAAAAGGTAATTCGGATTTGTGACATTCAACTCGGTGACCGTGGTAGAGCCATTCGCATTGGCCGTTGTGGTTGTCGCCGCCCCACCATTGCCATTCGCAGAGGCGGCAGTGGCAGCGTGGGCCGTGACCACCGAATTTTGTTGTTGCGGCCTTTGTTGTACCATTTTCTCGAGATTCAAATGTAATTCACTTTTTCTCACCAATTCCGAGCTTTGTGCGGAAATTTTCTTTTCGGTTTCACTGAAATTTTCTTCACTTTCTTTTTGGTTTTCTTTTGCTTTTTTTGGCACTTCTTCTACACTTTCGTTTGGATCTTCGCTTTTGTTTGCCACGAGATTCGATTCAATTTTCACTATCGAAATTTGTTTTTCCAAACCGCCGTGGTTATTTGGGTATTTTGTCGACGGATTTATTTGAATTTTCACAACATTCGAATGGGATTTTAGATTTTCCTCTTTTGGTTCGTTGCAATTTTCTTTTCTATTCGCGTTTTCATTTATGATCACTGACTGAGTTAATGTTTGGTGGCTTGTGGTGTTGATGTTGGTGGTGGTGGAGCTGCTGCTGGTGGTGCTACTTGTGGCCGTATCCGCTTTCGTTAAAAGACTGTTAGAGTTTTCTTGGCCGGGCCAACGTTTACCACCAGCATGGCTAAAATCTAAGCAACTATCTCTCTTACCAATACCAGTTGACTTTGGGCCATCATCATCATCATCATCATCATCATGATCATTAACATCGTTGTTATCATTATAATGGTGGTCATTATGATGGGATCGCTCATCGTCATTAACATCATCATTATGATTCGCTTGTTGGCCATTTGTTGATGGTTTGTTGGTCTGGTTTGTGTGGAATTGGCCATCATTTTCTCTCCGTTTACTGTTACCATTATTAACCTGTTGACTAGTCGTGGTGGCTATGGTAGCCAACGAAGACGATGGACAAGCAAATGCTGATGATGAAGACGACGATGATGATGATGATGATGATGATTTTGTTGTTATGGTGGTTGTGTCTGTACTGATGGTGTGACTATGTTGTATCTTGGCCGTTGGGCCACTTTCATCAAAGCGTCTGGTGTCCAACAAACTGTTCTCTTTCTCTTGGCCAACATCATTATTGCCATGGCCTTCGTCATCATCACCTTTGTCATTGACTTTTCTCTCTCTGGAAATTGCACCGTTAGCCTGTGTTTCAAGTTTTATGCTGGCCCCCAGGGGCACATCTTCGGCTTGTTCCCTGGAATATATTCCACTGGAAGTTACACAGTTGACTTTGACTATGGCCGTTGAAAGGAGAGAAGATTCCTTGGCCTGATGATGATCATCGAAGCCATTATTGATTGCCTCTTCTTGCTGGTTAATATCAATTAGTAGCTTATTGCTTAAGCTATTCAAAGTTGTTGGCATTGATGGAGGTGATGCTGAAGATGATGGTGTTCGTGTTGGTGGTGAGGTTGCTTGACAAGAATGTTGTATTTTAATGACATTCGTTACCGAGGCCAAGGAAGCAGGCTGAGACGTTGGCTCAGCAATAGATGGATCGATTTTAATGGAAATGCTCTGAGGTACTGTGCTGGTGGAGGAGGCAGTGCTTATAGCGGAGCTTTGATCTATGCAATTGATGATGGTTTTGGTGGCCATTTTGGTGTCAGCTTTACAGGCTGTTTTTCTTTCCCAAGCTGCAACGTCAAAGAGTTGTAGGTTCTAAAATTTCAAGAAAAGGCTTAAATTTCTTGGCGTTTATAGCAAAATGTCTTCCTCTTTACGATTATTTTGTGTCTTCTTTAGCAACCGAGTATGACCATAAAAACAAAGTCTCTGTCCTTCGTCTAAGTTTCATACACTTGTCTGTCCGTCCTTTTGGCCACCTTTGTTTGGCTCTGTAATATAAGCCAATGCGGAAGTTTTCGTTTTTCGCCTTGTTGTTGTTTCTTCTCTTTGTCTTCTTCTTATTACTTATATGATGGAGTGAGTCTCTAACACGTTTGTTTTCATTTACTTTTCTATATATTTCACTTCTCGCTTTTGTTATGGCTCATAAGCTCTTCTTTCTATCATTTCGCTTTGTTCCACTTGAAAATTGTTCTCCACCATTCGCATTTTTACACTTTTCAATTTTGCAATTTATTTTCCGTTGGACTTTTCTTTTTGTGCCTTTGTAACCGTTTTCCATGCAATTGTTTGTCGTCTCTCTGTGTTCGTGTGTTATGTGCCTTTAGAGGCGTTTTCCATTTTCATTTGATCTCCCCGCAGTGGATGTTCTGTAATGTAAAAAAGAAGAGTTGTAGAAAAATGAAATTTGTTATTAATCATTTTGCTAATCTGCAAAAAAAAAAATAGATTGGATTTTCTTCATAAATTTTCTGATGGATTTTCTGGGTAGAAGTGAAAAACGTTTTTTATGGGGTGTGAGATACGGAAGTGCATGAAAAGAAAGTCTGAAGGCAGACGTGATCAGTCTGAATTAAAGTTCTGTCCACATTATTCACTAGAGCCAGCATCAGCCGCACTATTGGCGAAATGACTGATTTATTTTTTGTTTTGTTTTGCTAATAAAGTTCTTTGATTGAGAATAGATTAAGCTACAATAAAAACCAAAACAAAATAAAACTTTTCTTTTTGTATAATTTTTGCGAAAATTGCAAAAATGTTTCATATATTGAAAGTTGGTTTGATACATATCGGCGTAGGATGGGGGGGTATACAAGTTTAGTCATTCCCCTTGCAACACCTCGAAATATTGATCTACGATCATCTGACCGCCAAAATCACGATTGAGGTCGAACCAATAAAGCTAGCCACTTAAAACTTTGCAAATATACTGGTTATTGATGCACGTAATTGGAGATTGCAAAATGGACCATATCGGTTTAGATTTGGATATAGCCCCCATATAAGCCGATCCATCGAGTTTCCTTCTTGAGTTAATCATAGGATTTTACTTTATAAGCTTATCATCTTATCTGTCGGAGGGGTCTCGAAGGATCTCCTTTAAGGGACGCAAGTCGAGACGCATAATGGTTACGTCAGGTGTTCCGCAGGGTAGTCATCTTAGCCTGATCTATATTTGAATGATCTTCCGTCTATTATTCTATCTTCTAAGATATTAATGTATGCAGACGATATAAAGCTTTTTATACCCTCCACCGTAGGAAGGGGGTGTACTAATTTCGTCATTCTGTTTGTAACGCCTCGAAATATTCGTCTAATACCCCATAAAGTATATATACTCTTGATCGTCTCGACTTTTTATGTCGATCTAACCATGTCTGTCCGTCCGTCTGTCTGTCGAAAGCACGCTTACCTTCGAAGGAGTAAAGCTAGCCGCTTGAAATTTTGCACAAATACTTATTATAAGCGTAGGTCAGTTGCATTGTAAATGGGGTATATCGGTCCATTTTTTAATATAGCTGACCTATAAACCGATCTTGGATCTTGACTTCTTAAGCCACTAGAGGGCACAATTCTTATCCGATTTGGCTGAAATTTTGCATGAGGTGTTTTATTATGACTTACAACAACTGTGCTCAGTGTGGTTGAAATCGGTCCATAACCTAATATAGCTGTCATAAAAACTTAACTGGGGTCTTAACTTCTTGAGCGTCTAGAGGACGCAATTGCTATCCGATTTGGCTGAGATATTTCACGACGTGTTACGTTATGATTTTCAACAACTGTGCCAAATATGGTTCGAATCGGTCCATAACCTGATATAGCTGCTATTTAAACCGATCTGGGATATTGACTTCTTAAGCCTCCAGAGGGCGTAATTATTATCCGATTTGGCTGAAATTTTGTACAACGGCTTCTCCCATGACCTTCAACATATGTGTCAAATATGGTCCGAGTCCGTCTGTATCCTGATACAGCTTCCATATAAACCGATTTCTCGATTTTACTTCTTGAGCACCTAAAGGGCGCAATTCTTACTCGAATTGGCTGAAATTTTAAACAATGACTTCTATTATGGTCTCCAACATTCAATTCAATGGCAGAAAGGCATTTCTTGCTCTATACACCTGCAAAGGATCTATTAGCAAAAGTTGGTCATGCACTGAGTATGTACTACAGTTGTCAGACGTATAATGCTACATGGTGCATTGGTCTGGTGGACGGCGCTCCAAAAGTCCACCTACTGTTCAATACTCAATCGGGTCCAAAAGATGGCTTGTTTGTGCATCACAGCATCGAGGACGACACCATTTGATGCACTGAATTTAATGCCTCTGCATATTGTGGCTAGACAAACTGCTGCGACCACTGCTGTGAGGCTAATGATGTCTTCTCTTTGGTCATGTGGCGGCTACGGAAACTGTATTATCCTTGATACAATGCCCGATATCCCAGGCAGCGTGGATTACACATTGCGTGAGCCACATTTTGATAAGAAGTACTGTACCACTATTCCTTATATGCCACATTGAATTTAAATTATATCCCTAATAAAAGAAGTTAAATAGACTTCTACACGGATGGTTACAAACTAGACGACCAAATGGGCTTTGGCATAAATATCTTCTAAGACAGCCGAGCAGCCATTTAATCCCTTGAGAACATATTTCTGAACTCAAAAACCGCCCTCAACTGTCGGAGATCTCTCAACGAGATGGCTGAAAAATTCGAAATTCACCTGTTCTGTGTGCCAGGCCACAGAGATATCCCAGGAAATTGTGGAGCGGACGAATTTGCGAAACTACGAAATATTTAACACATTTCAGGGGAACTGGAATTTGTGGGTATGCCTCTAGTGACGAAAACTATGCCCCAAGGGCAAAGAATGACAAATGGTCACAAAAATTTTTTTAACATAAATATTTAAAATCTTTTTATACCCACCACCGTAGGATAGTGGGTATATTCATTTAGTCATTCCGTTTGCAAAACATCGAAATACCAATTTCCGACCGTACAAAGTATATATATATTTCGGATCATTATAAAATTCTAAGACGATGTAACCATGTCCGTGTGTCTGTCCGTCCGTCTGTTGTAATCACTCTACAGCCTTCACAAATTGAGATATTGAACTCAGATACGTCTTTTTTGGCCAAATCGGATCATATTTGGATATAGCTGCCATATAGATCGATTTTCCGATAAAGGGTCTAATGCCCATCGGATTTCACTGAAATTTGAAACAGTGAGAAGATTTATGCGTCCCAACATCTGACCCAAATATGGTCCATATCGGACTATATTTAGGTGTAGCTGCCATATAGACCATAAAACTTTATTTTTTAACCGATTTCGCTGAAATTTGAAACAGTAAGTAGTTTAACGCCTCCTAACATGGGACCCAAATATGGTTCAGATCGGACTATATTTATATATAGCTGTCATATAGACCGACCTCCAGAGAAATGGTCTAAAGCCCATAAAAGCTTTATATTTTAACCGATTTCGCTGAAATTTGAAACATTGAATAGTTTAACGCCTATATTTAGATAAAGCTGCCATATAGACCGATCTCCCGATTAAGGGTCTGAAGCCCATAAAAGCTTTATTTTTTAAATCTAAACATGAGATCCAAATATGGTTCAGATTGGACTATATTTAGATATAGCTGCCATATAGACCGATCTCCCGAGTAAGGGTCTGAAGCCCATAAAAACTTTATTTTTTAACTGATTTCACTGAAATTTGAACCGTTGAGTAGTTTTACGCCTCCTAACATAGGACCTAAATATGCTTCAGATCGGATTATATTTAGATATAGCTGTTATATAGACAGATCCGCCGATAAAGGGTCTGAAACATAAAAAAGTTTTATTTATTACCCGATTTCGCTGATAATTGAAAGAGAGGGTTATCTTAAGCTTCCTGATATCTGACCTAAATATGGATCACGTCTTATATATAAAAATCAATTTGTGTTTGTTTGTAGGTTTGTTTGTTTGTTTGTTTTTTTGTTTGTATGTTTGTGTGTTCCTTATAGACTCAGACACGGCTGAACCGATTTTCTTGAAATTTTCAAAGATGGTGCATAATGACCCCGTGGTGAAAATAGGGTACTACCTTTTTTTGATATCTGAAGGGGGGGCGGACCCTCCCCTCACCCTCATTTTCAGAAACGCCAGATCTCGGAGATGGGTGGTGCGATTTAAGCGAAATTTTGTGTGCTCTCATATAGTACCCTAAAAATAAAAATTTGGTATCCAAATTTCGGATGGGTTACCTAGGGGGGCTGCCCCACCCTAAAACCTACCAAACATATATTTAGACCAATCACGACAATATAGGACTCAAATGAAAGGTATTTAAGATAAGAAAACGTAACTGACATCCAATTGTCGGACCAAGTGCTAGGGGGACCACCCCAAGCCCCAAAACACCCCTAAATCGGACATATTTACCGACCGTGGCAATATGGGATCAAATGAAAGGTATTTGCGAGTAGAATACGAATCTGATATCCAAATGTGGGGCCACGTTTTTGGGGGTCTTGCCCTTTCCAAAAATACCCCACAAGCAGCAATTTTTTAGTGACCATCGCAAAATGGGGCTAAAATAAAGGTATTTGGGAGAAGAATACGAGAGTAGAATGGAGTACACCTTACTTCCAAACTTAAATTCGTAGACCAATAAAGATCATATAGGATTCGGACAAAGGCACTTATATTGTTAAACAATTAGTCAAGCGATATACTATATTCGTAGCATGGTATTTCACTAAAAGCTCTTTAATTGTCGAAAATAAATATTCTAAGGAAACTTTTGTTTCATATAAAGTACTTTTACTTTTAACTTACAGCGGAGCGGGCCGGATCAGCTAGTCGGACTATATTTACGTATAGCTGCAATATAGACCGATCTGCCGATAAAGGATCTGAAGCCCATAAAAGCTCTATTTTGCTAAATTTTAAACAGTGTCTTAGGTAGTCTTAGTTCTTCCAACATCCGTCCCAAATTTGGTTCAGATCGGACTATATCTAGATATATTGTAGCTGCCATACAGACCGATTTCCCGATAAAAGTTCTGAACCGAATAAAAGCTTTATTTTTTCCGATTTCGCTGAAATTTGAAACAGTGAGTAGTTTTAGGCCACCCGCTATCCGACCCTAATATGGTAAAGATCGGAATGTATTTTGATATAGCTTTAATATAGACCGATGTGCCGATTAGGGGTCTGAAGCTCATAAAAGCTTTATTTATAACCCAATTTTGTTGAAATTTTAAATACATAATTCAACAGTGACTTATATTTATTGGCCCACTCAATATCCGTGTCGTTATCCAATTTTCACCGGATTGTGCCGTAAGGAAGTTTTCATATATACCCGAGGTGGTGGGTATCCAAAGTTCGGCCCGGCCGAACTTAATGCTTTTTACCCGTTTTCCATTTTTCATAGGAAAAATTTTCTTAAAAGACAAATTTTTTTTAAATTTTTCTCAATTGGTGAACACTCGATCAAACTAATCTTCTCTAAAGACAAAAGTGAAAAAAAAATTTTGACACAATGTTGATAAGTTATCAAGTACAAAATGTTTCACAAGAGAATATTTAGCATTAAAATTTTAAAAATTGGCCATCTTTAAACTTAGATTAACAAATCTTAAAAGTTAAGACAACAAATTTTTTTTCAGTTTATATTTTTGCTTTTGTTAACTTATACCTTTTTTATGTGACCAATAATTATACACAAAAACACGTGTCATCGAATGTTGTAGTCTATGATTTTCATTAATTTGTTTACGTATTCCAAAATATATGGCCCCTTCACCAAAGGACCACCCATTCGTTTTATATAAACGATGTTCTAGCGGCAAATGAATAAACAGAACATTTTTCATTGGGCGATGGAAAACAAATGTTGTCTGTCAATTTAAAGAAACTTAATTCATCACCACCTTAGGCCA
The DNA here is from genome assembly GCF_963082655.1 of Stomoxys calcitrans. NCBI lineage: Eukaryota > Metazoa > Arthropoda > Insecta > Diptera > Muscidae > Stomoxys > Stomoxys calcitrans. Next base: position 74,530,405 of record NC_081555.1, on the reverse strand, counting down.
ATCAAATCCTAACGATAGTCACAATCGCTTGATAAGTTAATAATGCGAGAGGATGATAAAATTAAAAAAAAAAATTATTTTAATTATCGACTTATGCTAAACATGCGACAGGTTGTTTAACCCCTGCTCATCTTCTTCGTTTTTTTTTAACTGTTTTCTTTTTCAAATCCAATAAACAATCAAGACTAGCAACAATCGTTTGCTCGTTTGTTTGTTCGAAATTCCATTTGATTCTTAAATTATATTTAATTTCATTATTAAATTCTTAAATAGCACCGGTTGTATGTGTGTGAGTGTGTGTTCTTCTTGGTTTTTGTGGTTCTTGTTGGCTCCCTGATCGTGTCTTGTTTCAACCAAATGATGATAATCAGAGTCCAACATCGTCAACTTGTTTTTGGCAAGTCGCAGCTTTGGATTTTACGGTAGAAATAAATTAAACGATGATTTCAGTAATAAATGAGAATTATCAAAACACACACACACACACACATTCACACAGGGAAGGAATATGCTAGTCAACATTTCATTAATTTTTAAATAAATTATTATGATGAGATAACTTTTGCTTTTCTAGGCAAGTGTGCTAAAACGATGAAGAGCCAATAAACATTCCACAAAAAAAGTTGGAATGGAATCTTGTATCGATTTAGTTTTCTGACACCATCAAAATATCCAGTTTTATTTAGCGCTTTGAACTTTAGAAGACTGGTTCGCTAAGTATGTATTTTTTTATAATTTGAAAATAACTTCAATGTAGGACAAAAAATTATTCTTACAATCAAAAACACATCCATGTTTAAAACCCTTCTATAATCAAATAAAGCCTTATATTCTACACCACTACAGTGAGAATATTAGTGAATTTAATGGAAATCGGTTCAGATTTACATATAGCCCACATATATATCTTCGTCCGATTTGGACTAGCATTACAATAATTTTGTCATTCATTAACCGATTCGCACGAAAAGTGGCACAAAGGATTCTCTTATGAATCCCGGTATTGCTATTGAATTTAATAGAAATCGGTTCAGATTTGTATATAGCTCCCATATATATTTTCGCCCGATTTTGAATAAAATTCAATAATTTAGTTATTTGTTAACTTATCTTCACAAAATTTGGAACGAAGTTTTCTCTTATAGCTCTTCTGATGACAGAATATATATGCAGCTCCCATATATATGCATCTCCCAATTTGTATACCCACCACCGAAAGATGGGGGTATATTCATCTTGTCATTCGGTTTGCAGCACATTGAAATATCCATTTCCTACCCTATTCTTGATCAGCGTAAAAATCTCAGACGATCTAGGAATGTCCGTCCGTCGCTACAGTCTTTACAAAATAGATGAATTGAGCTGAAATTTTGCATAGGTTCTTTTTTTGTCCATAAGCAGGTTAAGTTCGAAGATGGGCTATATCGGACTATATCTTAATATAACCCCCATATAGACCGATCCGCCGGTTTAGGGTCTTAAGCCCACAAAAGCCACATTTATTATCGGATTTTGCTGAAATTTGGGACAGTGAGTTGTGTAAAGCCACTCGACATCCTTATTCAATTTGGCCCAGAGCGGTCCAGATTGGGTATAGCCGCCATATAGACCGATCCGCCAATTTAGGGTCTTAGGCCCATAAAAGGCGCATTTGCAAATTGCAAATTTGGCCCATGAGCATTCACTACTGCAAAAATGCGGAAAATGAGCTTTCCACTCTTTCAAAATGTTTGACTAGTACGATAGCATCAGGCATCTCATTGTAAGAATAGTAAAATCGAAGGTCCTTCTCTGATAAAAAGATAGTTGCACCTGGCAGTGCATATAGTATAATATATATACTAAATCGGACTTTATTTAGGTATAGCTGCCATATAGACCGATCTCCAGATAAAGGGTCTAAAGGCCATAAAGGCTTTATTTTTTAACCGATTTCGCTGAAACTTTAAACAGTGAGTAGTTTTACGCCTCCTAACATAGGACCTAAATATTCTTCAGATCGGATTATATTTAGATATAGCTGTCATATAGACCGATCTGCCGATAAAGGGTCTGAAGCCCATAAAAGCTCTATTTATTACCCGATTTCCCTGAAATTTGAAACAGTGGCTAGTCTTAGTTCTCCTGACATCCGTCCAAAATATGGTTCGAATCGAACTATATTTAGATGTAGCTGCCATACAGACCGATATCCCGATAAAGGTTCTGAAGCGAATAAAAGCTTTATTTTTTTCCGATTTCGCTGAAATTTGAAACAGTAAGTAGTTTTAGGCCACCCGCTATCCGAGCCAAATATGGTAAAGATCGGACTGTATTTAGATAAGCTGTCATATAGACCGATGTGCCGATTAAGGGTCTAAAGCTCATAAAAGCTTTATTTATTACCCGATTTTGTTGAAATACATATTAAATACAAAATTCAACAGTGACTTATATTTATGGGCCCACTCACTATCCGTGTCGAATTTTCACCGGATTGTGCCGAAAGGGTGTTTTCATATATACCCGAGGTGGTGGGTATCCAAAGTACGGCCCGGCCGAACTTAATGCCTTTTTACTTCTTTTTTGATTAACCTTATAATCAAATAAGAAGTAAAAAGGCATTAAGTTCGGCCTATTCTTTTCATAGAACAAACGTAAACAACAATTGAAAAAAAAACGAAAAGACTGCTATATAACCCATAACAACTTCCTTCCACACTTAACACACGGGGAAACGGAAAGATTAATTTTTTGATCCAATCAGCCATATGAATGATGTGCTTCATAGTATACGTCTTGGACCATAAAGAATAGAAAACAGAAGTACCAAGACAGGATGGAGAGGTATAAAAATTGTTTAACACAATCTTCATTACGTGTCAAACGCCTTTGTTTCTACCATCGATTTTGCCATTATTTATTGCCAACAATTCATGATCTTTTATTCTTTATTTCCTTCGAGTTTTTTTCCTTTTACCGCCAATATTTTATGCTAATTTTCACACAAGCATTGTTAAACATATTTTATGTGCTAATTTATTTTTAACCATCGCCTCAGAGGGTGCAATGGGTATGGTGACGATAACGACGATAATGATGATGGTGGTGTTAATGATTCCAATTTGTTTGTTTTTTTTTTTTTTATTATTTCGAAAACACCCACCAGCCAATATTGGCATTTACCAATTGTTTAGAATGTTAGATCTCCATGAAAAATTATGATCATTCAAAACTGAATCTCAAATTTGGAATTTGTGATTATTTGTTCTGTCGTTTTGTAGACAAATTTATGCATATTAGTCAATTTTTAAGCATATTAAATTTTATTCATCAACAGATTCAATTGCAGTTTACAAATCATCCAAAACGACAATGGTAGTGGATTAGTATAGTATTATAATGTGATTTTCAGAACTAGTGAAATGGTGGTGGTTATCAAATGTTAGGTTAGGTTGAAAAGGGATGCGGATATCAATCCGTCGCATGCCCTTATGGAAATACACTTAAGCCAGTAATCAGCTTTTTGTGCTCTCTAAATAATAAAAAGTAACTTCGAAGAAATCTAAGTCAGAAATTGCAAGCTACTCATAAAATCCCGTTTTTTCCCCAATCTTTTTTCGTCCTACCGACCGTTTCACTGTTCCACATTGCTACATGCGCGATCGTCGCAGAAGCCCTTAACGGATTATCATAATCTACAAATCGCAATTCTCAAGCATTCATGGCCCTTCTGCTCTTTCATTCCCCTCACTTCGCTATCGTCAGAGAAGGTGTTAATCTCTCTCCTACACTTCACTACTATTGGTGACCTTATCGTCCTGGTTTTTACAGCCCTAAGGGCCAGTTGGAGGCCACCTTTGCGCAGAGGTTAGCATGTCCGCCTATGACACTGAACGCCAGGGTTCGAATCCTGACAGGAACGTCAGACAAATTTTTCAGCGGTGGTTATCCCCTCCTAATGCTGGCGACATTTGTGAGCTATTTTGCCATGTAAAAACTTCAACCCAAACCGATGTCGCTCTGCGCCACGCCTTTTGGATTCGGCTAAAAAAAGGAGGTCCCTTAACATCGAGCTTAAAATCGAATCGTTTTGTCCCAGTTCCTTAATGGAATGTTCATGGGGCAAATTTGCCAATTTATTTAAAGATTTTCACACTTGATGATCAAACTTCTCGCGTTAACACTGCACCATATCCCTTATTCTCTGATGGCCTGGATCTCAGTCCCTGGGTCCCTAATGTAGACCCAAGGTCCATTTAGAGTTCCGTCAATCCAAATCTCTGCAGCTGGCAGTAGTGCCTCGCAATCGACCTAATGTGTAGTCTCAGGTATTCGATCCGAAATTACTTCCATTCCTTCCAGGTTCCTATCGTCGCCTAGATTATACCTTGATGGTATGTGCTGCTTCCATGCTATATCCACTCTCCCATCAATATAACTCTCATAGCCGCATTGGTTTCATCACACTTAATCTGTATGTCTATGGGTCAGATATATAGAATAGTCTCCAGTGCCCTAGTGAGCATGTTCCTCCGCTGCTCTGCCTGTTCCAAGACAACAAGTTCTCTGAACATATTGTATTATTCTTATGTTTTTCTCCATAGCAGCCCACCAAATTACTGATCTCATCACGCATCTGTAGAGCCAGTGGACTATCCTTACATTGAGGCCACATTTTGAGCCTATGGCCCATCTATACTGTGCCCAACATCTATGAACCTTCTTGGTACGCTCCCAAATGTGACACTTCCAGTTCTGTTTCCTATCCAAGATCACTTCTAAGTACTTGACATTGCAAATTTTGCAAATTTTGTCCATGAACATTCCACTAAGGAACAGGGGCAAACTTCTCACATATCAATGAGTGCAGTCCGATTCAAGTTTAAGCTCAATGATAAGGGGCCTCCTTTTTATAGCCGAGACCGAACGGCGTGCCGCAGTGTGACACCTCTTTCGAGAGAAGTTTTACATGGCATAGTACCTCACAAATGTTGCCAGCATTAGGAGGGAAAAACCACCGTTGGAAATTTTTTCTGATGGTCTCGCCAGGATTCGAACCCAGGCGTTCAGCGTCATAGGCGGACATGCTAACCTCTGCGCTACGGTGGCCTTGGCATTGTCGAAATTAAAATCACTAAGAAAACGTGCAGCGTCAAATTGGCCATCCCTCGTCTTCCTCATTTCAGTGGTCTCTTGATTAACATTCAGACCCATCTCCAAGACCTTTTCGCCGTTTCTGCATTGCTGATTCAGATCCCTACCCCTTAGAAGTAATATATATGCGTACCAGTTGGGTTCAAATCTCTCCTCAGTCAGTATTCGCGGAGTGGCGATAAAATGCCCCCCTGTGGCGTGATCTAAGCCACTTTATCCCTTATCTTCATGTCATAAGACCCACAATTTATCCACCTTTCACTAATCTAAAGAGTGGCTCAATGTGTCGGTCCTCACATTGTTATAAAACCCCCTCGATGTCAATGATTCCAACATTTCGGTAACTCGTTGACTACCGTCCTATGGAAAGTGCACTTTCATCAAAAGGCTCAACATGGCCCAGGTTGCCTCTGCTCTCAATTCCATGTCGTCTTCTAACGTTTCTGTTTCGATATCTGTTTTTGAGAGAATCTTTCATCTTGACGGCGTCATTAACGCTATCGACCTGTTCTCAGAAAAGATTCGAGGAGTGTGTTAAACACATTTCAATGAACTGCAGCTATCTTATGACGTATTATAAAATCCTCGGACCTCTTTCCCAATGTTGCGAAATTCCCCGGTCATCCAAGGTTTTTCTTGAGCTAATTTTCTTCCTCAAAACGGATAACCGGTAGACCCGGGCATGAGCAGAGCAGTCGTCTAGGCCACCTTATCCAGACAGCGTCCAGCGTTGTACGAGACTCCCATGTGCGCGGTCATATCGCCTATAGCACAGTGCCCAGTTATGACTCCTGAAGCAAGTCCCTCGTTCTCCTCTGGTCAACAGCTGGCCAGTGTTATACCACTCCGACATCCATCCGCATCTTTTATGCTTAGACAATCTAAAGTATCTTGCCCAAGTCTTCCTCTGAGTAGTCTTGCGAACTTTGTCCAGTTGGTTTTCAACTAATTTTGGAAGTTTATCAGATTCGTTACTGGCCGTGCTATTCTAAACCTAATGTAACAATGGTATGGGTCTCATAGTATAAAGACAAAGGAGAATTTGGCACAGGGCATGCCAAAGGGGGCATTATATCGCCACTCCTATTGGTGACCACTATGAACCCGTCAGCTACGCAAACGATGTTCTATTACGAATCAGCTTGAGAAGACAGCGAAAGGCTCTAGGGTTGGCATACGATTTGGTCTTGGTCTATTCCAAGGAGTCTGCATATTAACCTAGAGGAAGGTGATTTGACACCACACGTTTCCAGAAGATTTCGAAACCCCTTAAATTGGAAGTTTCACATTCAGGAGTGTATTGAGAAGGCTCACAAATGTTTGACACCATGTGGACTCGAAATGGGGCCTGAATACGAGAATAATTCATTTGCTCTACAGGAGCGTGATTAGACCAATACTAACTTACTTACAGTGGTTTGAAAAGTGCAACATAAGGACCAATGTTATCTCACATTCCGAAGCACATTCATATCTATATTTATGCCGCTGCTAATCTAATCAATAAATAGTTTGCAACGAACGGGGACATTGTTCTGTAACCAATCTGATAGCAATTTAGTAATGGAGCAAGCCTACATCAATACCCACTTAGAGGTAAGATTCTTAAAAAACCTATCAAATCAAACTAGTTTACAACAATTTTCTGTTTGATACGAAATAAATGTCAGCGGAAGCCAAATTACAATACTAAGAACTAAAAACTTGTAACAAGTTATAAACAACAACATTGTCTTTTGCCTCCTATTTCTGCCCAAGTCTGGAAGTAGCACAAGTTCTTTCAGCGCCTGCCAAACATCTTCCAAGTGAAACTTGTTATGGCCTATGGAATCTTGTGGTTGGCCAGCAACACATAGAGAAGAGTACATTTTGGTAACTTTACGAGAATATGCATACAATATTTCCAATCTAACAACTGCAAACCCAATATCCGCATTTTCTATACTCTTCACAATTTGATGACGCACAGAGGGCCAAACGTAGAAAAAACGGAAAATAAGGCCCCAACTTTTTACCAGTACGTCTAAGTGGTTCTAGACATTTGTAGGGAAGGAAATAGGCTTTCAGGAAAGTGACTTTGATGGTCTATATCTTTAATACAGGGTGAGATACAGTGGGTCAAAGTTGACCACTTTCCACTTCTTCAACCTTCAAGGGGCTATAACTTTGAATCTACTGAATCGATTTGCATGAAAAAAGATTCTGGAGAAAAAACGTAACGAGATCTAAAAAAACATACGGTGTACATGTATGGGTATGAATAGTTTAATTTTATAATTCAATTCACACGAATTGTGCCAGTGTGTTCAAGGACAAATTAAAACCAGTAAGGAGAGGCAAAAGTCGGGCCAAGCCGACTATATAGTACCCTACACCCGCTCCTTAATAGGAAATTATTCTGAACCGAATTAAGTGGACTTCGGTGGAAGTTTTCAGATAGGTTATAAAACAATCTGTACCAAATTTCAAAATTGTAATAACTTCGGCTCTATATGTGTGAATAGGGCGGTATACATTTATATTGAATCGAAATAGAAATCTGAACCAATTTTGATAAAATTTTACAAAACCTATGTATTGTCATAAGAGATTTTTATATCATGTGCCAATTTTCGTGACAATCGGTTGACAAATGGCTCCATTATTGAAATATAACTCAAAGTCGGACGAACATATATATGGGAGCTATATCTAAATCTGAACCGATTTGGGTCAAATTCTTTAGACATTGTGGTTGTCGTCGAGAAAAGCGTGGCGCTAAAGTTTGGGAAGATTGGTGAATAAATATGCTTGTAGAGGCTCTAGAAGTGAAAATCTGGGGAAATTTATATATATACGAGAGCTATATCTAGATCTGAACCGATTTATATGAAATTCATCATTAATATCAAGACTCATAAGAACATCCTTTTTGCCATATATTGTAGGCTCAGAAAATTTCACTGTTTCGAATTTCAGCGAAATCGGGTAATAAATAAAGCTTTTATGAGCTTCAGTCCCCTTATCGTCAGATCGGTCTATATGACAGCTATATCAAAATATAGTCCGATCAGAACCATATTTAGGTCAGATGTTGGTAGGTCTTAACCTACTCACTGTGTCAAATTTCAGCGAAATCGGGCAAAAAATAAAGCTTTTATGGGCTTCAGACCCTTTATCGGCAGATCGGTCTATATGGCAGCTATATCTAAATATAGTCCGATCTGTACCATATTTGGGTAGGATGTTGGGAGGCTTAAAACTGCGCACTATTCCAAAATTCGGCGAAATCGGATAAAAAATAAAGCTCTTATGGCAGCTATATCTAAATATAGTCCGATCTGAACCATATTTGGGTCAGATGTCGGTGGCTTAAGATAACCCACTGTTTTAAATATCAGCGAAATCGGGTAGTAAATAAAACTTTAATGGGCTTCAGACCATTTATCGGGCGATCGGTCTAGCAGATATATCCAAATCTGGACCGATCTGAGCCAAATTGAAGAAGGATGTCGAAGGGCCTAATATAACTCACAGCCTCAAGCTTCGGCGACATCGGACAATAAATGCCCTTTTTATGGCCCCAAAACCTAAAACCGAGAGATCGGTTTGGCAGCTATATGCAAATCTGGACCGATCTGTGCTATATTGTAGAAGTATGTCGAGGGGCTTAGCTTAACTCACTGTCCCAAATTTCGACGACATCGGATAATAAATGCGCCTCAAAACCTTAAATCGAGGGATCGGTCTATATGGCGGCTATATCCAAATCTAATCCCATCTGTACCAAATTAAAGAAGGATGTTGAAGGGCTTAACACAATTCACTGTCCCAAATTTCAGCAAAATCGTATAATAAATGTGGCTTTTATGGGCCTAAAACCCTAAATCGGAGGATCGGTCTATATAGCAGCTGTAACCAAATCTGAACCGATCCAAATTAACGAAGGATGTTGAAGGACTTAACACAACTCATTGTCCCAAATTTCAGCAAAATCGGATAATAAAAGTGGCTTTTATGGGCCTAAGACACTAAATGGAAGGATCGGTCTATATTTGGACCGATCTGGGCCAATTTGACGAAGGATGTCAAAGGGCCTAACACAACTCATTGTCCCAAATTTCAGCAAAATCGGATAATAAATGTGGCTTTTATTGGCCTAAGACCCTAAATCGGCGGATCGCTCTATATGGGGGCTATATCAAGATATACTCCATCTTCGAACTTAACCTGCTTATGGACAAAAAAAAGAATCTGTGCCAAGTTTCAGCTTAAAATCTATTTTTAAAGACTGTAGCGTGATTTCAACAGACAGACGGACGGGCATGTCTAGATCGTCTTAAATTTTTACGCTGATCAAGAATATATATACTTTTTGGGGTCGGAAATGGATATTTCGTCGATGTGTTGCAAACGGAATGACAAAATTAATGTACCCCCATCCTTCGGTGGTGGGGAGGCATAGTGGAGCGGGCCCGGTTCATAAAGAGTTGCGCCACTGACTGATTGCTTGCTAACTGGCTGATCATCGCCCAGCCCAAACAACTAAAGCATAAATCATGAAATTTTACACGAATATTGGTATTGAATCATTGGACACGGGATAAGGCTGGATTTAGTGAAATTCGTACGTTTAGGTACTAAAAAGTACCAAAAAGTTCAAAATGGTACATGCTGACCCAGCGCGAATGGAAAAGGCTGGAATTATGTTCTTGGGCTCAAATTAAAGAGCGTCTTGAAAAAATAAGGTTTGGTGAAAAAGTTTTGGAAAATCGTACCGGAATGGAAGAAATAGTACGTTTCGCACCGAAATTGGTATTATTTGGTACTTTCTTTAGAAATTGAACTAGAAACCTGAATTTTGCAAGTTAGGTAGACTATGCCAACCTTAATTGGGTGATTATGAGAGTTTTTGGAAAGTTGTACATTTAAGTACTAAAAAAGTATCAAAAAGGTACGAAATGGATTAACTTTGAACAGGGCGGATGAACAGAAGTAAAATTCCGAAATTTTACTTAAAGACATCTGGTGCAAAAGGATAATGGTGAAAAGAAAAAATGGAAAAAAGGTACTGTTAAAGGGAGAAAACGTACGTTTAGTAAGGCAATCGGTACCATTTTGTACTTTTTTCACAGTTGGAACTAGAGGCCTAAAATGTTACCTTTAAAGCACAACTAAGAAATATATGATGTGTGACTAAATGGTCTATTCAAAAATTCGTACAATTGGGTACTGAAATTGGTACCATTTTGTACTTTCCTCACAGAGAGAGCTAGAGGTCTACAGTTTTGTATGAAAGTACAACTGAGAAATATAAGATGGGTGATAAAATGATCTATTCACAATTCATACATTTTTTTACCAAAATTGGTACCATATTGTACTTTCTACACAGATGGAGCTTGAGGTCTGAAATTTGGCATGCAGGTACAACTAGGAAAAATAGGATGGATGCTATTAAAAATTCGAGAGAATTAGTTTACATATTACCACATTATGGAAGCTTTATCCAAATCTGAACCGATTTTTTCAAAGTCGATAGGCTTCGTCTCTTGGCTAAAAAAAATGCCGATGTATGCTTATCGATGGGTCTAGTTCTCTTTCTTTTAGGTGTTATAAACAAATGCACTAAGTTACAATACCCTGTACCACAGAGATGGTGTAGGGTATAAAATGGTGCCAAAGTGGTAAAAAAAAGTTTTACTATTCTTGGTACTATTCGAAACGTTCTCTTTGGAAGTGGACAGATTGCTGCAATTTCACATTCAGATATGACAAGACTTCATAATTTTAAAAACTGTGTGTCTACAGGGGTTTGGGGAAGTCCAACACTAAAACGGGGGTACTACTATAAAGGGGGGTAGCGAGGCGCACCGTGGGTATGCCAGTATATATATGCTGCAAACAAAATATTTTTGGTTAAAAAGAACTTTTGAATTTACGAATAAATGACCCATCATATACCATAGACGTAAAGTCTTACCGTGAACGAAGTGACTTTTACAGCAAATTCAAGACTTACACCGTGGAGGGAAATGTTTCATAATAACAAAAAAAGTAGTTCTTCCACAATGCAAAAGATTTGTTTGCCCCAAAGAGATTCCAAGCGTTTTATTTTTTGCGTGTAGACACTTATTTTGATGGACTTTCTGCTCCACACCAAACAGATCTTTCAAACTTCCAGCCATATGTAAAAAAAAAAACGTTGGTGTGGCCGCTACAGATAGCCTGCCTATTCGTTTAGCGACCTTTTATGTTTATGGCCATAAAATGGATTTATGTTACCTTCAAAAGCTCACTCTATCCATCCATCCAACCCAGCCACACTTGGCTGCTGCCTGGCTGCTCCGAAAACTAGTTTCCTTTGTTTTATTTTCATTGTAAATAAGGAGGAAAAAACATAAAAAGCAATTAGAATTTAACTACTTTTTTGAGGGTTTTTGAACTGCGCGCCAATATAGACGTAACGCCTTGTCTTGTCGCATTGGCTTGTCTTTATGTTTATCCACAGCGAAAAACAATGTGACAGGTGGCTCGTACGCTTCGCAAGGTTGTCTGGTTTCCTTATGTTATGCCCAAAGGGTATTCATATGATTTATGGGGGACGTGTTTCAAAATGGAGCCACAAAATGGAAAAGTGGTCAACCATTGTTGCAAACTTCTTTTAAGGAGTTCAGCGCAAAATTTCAACCGCAAGCAAGGAAATAAAACGTTTGGGACTTTATTCGACAAACAACATACCTTTATTAAGAAGTTTAGTGTCACGTTTTGCTTCAACCAACGTTAGCCATAATTGTAGCATTATTGAATGCAACTAACTTTGTTCATTGTAAACCCTTTAGCAACTTCGCCTACGAAGTTTTGTTGTTTCTTTGGTGTAAAACCAAAACTCTTTAACGGCAAAAGTGTTTCGGTAGCCACAAACGATTTTCCGTCTACTGGACAAATAATTATTCTCTTGTAGCTCTCCTTAAATAGAGAAAGGGTGAGTAGTTGAGCGTATACACCAGTGATGGGCAAAAATACACTAATGCACATTAAGTAAGGTTAGGCTAAGTTGAAAGAGTTTTCTGATATTAATCCGCCCCATGTCACTATAGACATACACTTAAGCCAGTAGTCGGCTGGTTGTAAGTGAGCTCGTAGTCCTATGTGTCCCGTTATGATACCGAGAGCTATACTGACCTCCTGTATACTTCCATTCAGTAATAGCCTCGTCTTCTCATAGGATTTTCGTCGTCGTGCCGACCATTTCGCTACTCCACACTTCTACATAGCTCATTCGGGACCTTACCCCTTGAAGTAGGGGCGGCGATAAAATGCCCCCATATAACATGCCTTGTTCCACCTATTCCCTTACATTTATGTCATGGGATCCACAATTTATCCGAATCTTCCTTGCCATATGGATAACAAATCTCTAAGGACTAGAGCTGGCAAGCTATCGATAATCGCAACATTCGATATTTTTGATATTTCTAATAATAAATATCGATAGTATCGATGCTATCGTTCATTTCAAAACATTTACCTATAAGTCAAACGAAAATTAGAAGTAACAAGTAAAAGAGTGCTAAGTTCGGCCGGATCGAATTTTATATACCCTTCGCCATGGATCTCATTTGTCGAGTCAAAAATTGAGATAGTGAACTGAAATTTGGCACAGATATGTCTTTTTGCTTGGATGCCAGCGTAGCACAGAGGTTAGCATGTCCGCCTATGACGCTCAACACCTGGGTTCGAATCCTGGCGAGACCATCAGAAAAAATTTTCAGCGGTGGTTTTCCCCTCCTAATGCTGGCAATATTTGTGAGGTACTATGTAAAACTTCTCTCCAAAGAGGTCTCGCACTGCGTCACGCCGTTCGGTCTCGGCTGTAAAAAGGAGGCCCCTTATCATTGAGCTTAAACTTGAATTGGACTGTACTCATTGATATATGAGAAGTTTTCCCCTGTCCCTTAATGGAATGTTCATGGGCAAAATTTGCAATTTGCACGTCTTTTTGCTGCACGCAGGTTGATCGGGCCAAATCAGACTATAATTAGATATAGCTGCACTATAGACCGATCTGCCGGTTAAGGGTCTGAAGCCCATAAAATCTGTATTTATTATCCAATGTCATTGAAATTTTATACAATGAGTTGTTTTAAGCCTTCCGACTATATTTAGATATAGCTGCCATAGAGACCGATCTGCCGATTAAAGGCCTGAAACCCATAAAAGCTTTATTCAATACCCGATTTTGCTCAAATTTGGCACTATATTTTGATATAGCTACCCTATGACCAATCTTCCGGTTAAGGGTCTGAAGCCCAAAAAAGCTGCATTTATTATCCCATTTCGCCGAAATTTGATACAATGAGTTGTTTTAAGCTTTCCGACTCAAATATGGTTCAGATCGGACTATATTTAGATATAACTGCCCTATAGATCGATCTGCCGATTTAGGGTCTGAAATTGGAAACAGTGAGTTATTTTAAGCCTCCCGATATCCGAGCCAAATATGAGCCAGATCAGACTATATAGACATAGCTGCCGTACAGACCAATCTTCCAATTTAGTGCCTTAATCCCATGAAAGCATAGGACATAAGACACATGCATAAGAGTTCTCAGGAATAAAACATGACTTAGACTAGCACTAGGTAGATATAACGATGGATGTGGTAGTGGAGTTATAACAAAATAGGATGATATCCATGGTGGCGGGTATCCGAAGTTAGGCACTGCCGAACTTAACAGGTTTTTACTTGTTCGTGTTCAATTTAGCAAAATCGGATCGGCGCTTAACTGTTTTGCCCTCCTCACCATCCCACTGTGGGCGGAATGGTTGATTTAGCGGATCTAAAGTTGTGGTTTAGAATAGATAAAGAGAGAGATAAAGATAGAAGATAAAGAGAATAGATAAAGCTACAATAAAATTCAAAATAATTCTTGAGCCCCTAAAGGGCGCATTTCTTATCCGATGAGAACCTTAAATCGAACCGCTTCTGATTGCCAGTGCGGAAAACAAACACAGCAGATATTTTATAGCCTCCTCTTCTTCGCTGTACTCACAGCTTCTGCAGAAGTTGTCACATTCAACTTTCAATTTATCTGCAGGTTTTCCGATCAGACAGTTTTCTGTCAGATCGAACACAATGACTGAGACGTCCGTTCTTGCCAACGACTAGCGGTAGACCTCTTCATGTCGGTAAAATTGCAAATTTTGCCCATGAACATTTCACTAAGAAACGGGGGCAAACTTCTCACACATCAATGAGTGCAGTCCGATTCAATTTTAAGCTCAATGATAAGGGACCACCTTTTTATAGCCGAGACCGAACGGCGTGACGCAGTGCGACACCTCTTTGGAGAGAAGTTTTACATGGCACAAATGTTGCCAGCATTAGGAGGGGAAAACCACAGCTGAAAAATTTTTTTCTGATGGTTTCGCCAAGATTCGAACCCAGGCGTTCAGCGTCATAGGCGGACATTCTAACCTCTTCGCTACAGTATCCTCCATGTCGGTAGTCGTCTTCAATTCTTGATTGCACCCGGCACCCAGAACAGATGAATTTTTAACTGCCCATCCATCTCGTTGAGAGATCTGCAGCAGTCGTGGATGGTATTGAATTCAGAAATACGTACCCAGAGATTTAAAGGCAGTCATTCTGTTTGAGAAGATACTTTTGCCAATCGTCGACATGACATTATATCTTACCCGTCTTACAACTTCTGGCCGAGCACCTTTTTCAACCTTTCTCACTTTGTGTACTAGCAATACATCATATTCTTACATTTTTATACCCACCATTATAGGATGGATGTATACTAATCTAGTCAATCTGTTTGTAACAACTCGAAATATTGATCTAGGACCCCATAAATAATATATATATTCTTGATCATCTCATCATTCTGAGTCGAACTAGCCAAGTCTGTTCGTCTGTCGAAATCACGATAGCGGTCCAACATATAAATCTAGCCGCTTGAAGATACTTAATATTGATGTAGGTCGTTGGGGATTTCAAATGGGCCATATCAGTTCAGAGTTGGATATAGCTCCCACATAAACCGATCTCCCAATTTGACTTCTTAAGCCCTTAGAAGCCGCAATTTTTGTCCGATTTGGCTGAAATTTTAAACAAAGCATTCTTTTATGGTTTCCTACAACTATTCCAACTACGGTTTAATCCGTCTATAACCTGATATAGCTCCCATATAAACCGATCTCCCGATATGATTTCTTGAGCCCTTGAAAGCCTCAATTTTTGTCCGATTTGGCTGAAATTTTGTATATAGTGTTCCTTTGTGACTCTCAACAACTGTGTTAAGTACGTTTCAAATCTGTGTATAACCTCATATAACTCCCATATAGACCGATCTCCCGATTTGACTTCTTGAGCCCCTGGAAGCTTCAATTTTCATCCGATTTGGCTGAAATTTTGCACATAGTGTTCTGTTATGACTTGGAACAACTGCGGTCCAAATCAGTCAAGAACCTGCCATAGCTCCCATATAAACCAATCTCCCAATATGACTTCTTGAGCCCTTACAAGCCGTGATTTTTATCTGATTTGGCTAAAATTTTGCATATACTGTTCTGTCTCTCAACAACTGTGCCAAGTACGTTCCAAATCTGTATACAACCTGATATAGCTCCCATATAGACCGATCTCCCGATTTGACTTCTTGAGCCCCTGGAAGCTTCATAGTGTTCTGTTATGACTTGCAATAACTGCGCCAAGTACATTCCAAATCAGTCAAGAACCTGGTATAGCTCTCATATAAACCGATCTCCCGATTTGGTTTCTTGAGCCCCTACAAGCCGTAATTTTTATCCGATTTGGCTAAAATTTTGCATATACTCTTCTTTTCTAACTCTCGACAACTGTTTCAAGTACGGTTCATGTCGGTCTATAACCAGATATAGCTCCCATATTTAAGCAGAATCCATGGTGGTAGGTTCCTAAGATTCGGTCCGGCCGAACTTAGTACGTTTCTACTTGTGTTTTTTTTTTTCATAGAAAATTTTTTTATTATATATAATTTTTTGTAAATATAATAAAACTTCTTATAATATTTTTAAACAAAACGTTATGGAACCCGATTATTACATTTACGACGAATAATTCTCTCTGCGAATGTGAAGCATTTGATTCAGTGCATCAGATGGTCTCATCTTCAGTGCGGAAGTGATGCATAGACAAGTCATCTACTGAATCCTGCTGAGTATTGATTAGTAGATGGACTTTTAAAGCGCCGTCCACCAAACCACAGCACTATATTGCATTAAAGATGTGACACTTCAGTTTACAGCCAGTATATGTATGACAAGCGGGTTTATCCCCCAACATTTACTTATGACTCTTAATGTGAGTTAATTTGTGTAGTAAAGTTAAGATTTATTATCATCCAAATGATTAAATACCATTTTGGGAAAATTTTCCAGTATGAATTTAAATTTTCTATAGCCCCCCAAAACATGTTTTAATATCCATGCCAGTATGTTGTCAGTGTAGTATTAAATTTTAGCTCCACCATGATATCTCCCATTCGCGTCACTTTGCTTTTTGTCATCTGCAATAATCCAATATCGCTCACTAATCATCGATTCGTCGACATAGTCAACATTAACAGCATTACCAAAAACATCATTCATTTGACTTTAATTACCTGATTTAAATTTGGTCGCTTAATTAGATAATCCAAAGACAGCAATGCTTGTAACGATGTACCACCAAAGTAACGATGGACTCTGAGGTGGAATGAATTTTTAAATGATTTTTAACGGTTGATCTGCCAATGAAAACGGCAAAATATATTCGTATTTTGAGTTTCGTTTCGTATATTTTTTTTTTTGGGGGGGTTTTTGGAATTTTTGTATATTTTAAATACTATTTATGTAACACTTTCACACACTCACACAGCTGCGCAGAGGTATGTGCGCATTTGTTCATTCATTCATTTGTATGTTCGCGCACGCGCACCCTGTTCAGTTGGACAGATATTTTTCTGGGTAATTTCTCTTATGAGTTGTTGCTGTTAGGCTTTTCATCAGCGTGATTTATCAATTTCTTTGTTTTGTTTTTGTTATTTTGGTATTTTCTGTTTTCTTTTTCTTGGTTTGGTTTATTTAGCTTTGGATAGTTGTGGAATCGGGGGGATTTAGTGGGGTGGGTGATTTATCAATAATACTGTTGGATAAGTTTTCACAACACTTGTAAGCCAGCAACAAGTGCTAAAACGCGAGATTTTTCTTGTTTTTTTCTACTCTTTCCCTCTTTTGTTTGTTATTTATTTTCTGTTTCTTTGCGATGGCGTTTAGATGCTATCACGTCAAAAATATGCACATTCTTTTCTTCATACAAGACCTATGGAAAATGTTTATCGGTAAGACTTGCACTACTTGCACATGCAAAAATGTACCATAGGCCCAAGTTAAATATTTACAATTGCTGTGACTTTCCAAATCTTGGCTGTGAACAAAGAATGTCAAAAGAAATCTTTATGCGTATTAAATAGGGGAGAGGAATTTTGAGCAGGTGATCGCAAGTTTTGCACTTTGCCTTTGCTTTGCAAATACAGAATTTTGAATGCACTCAGAACACTATGCAGATCTTCTGCTGCACTCACTGTATCCCAATTCACTTTCTATGTTTAAGATATTTCAAAAGAATTTTCGGTCAAACTATTTCGTGTTATTTCCAACAAAACCTTATTTCCTTTTTTTGGTTTTTTCAATTTTGCGAATTGGGTTTATATTTCTGGGGTTTTTGTTTTTTCTTTTCTTTGGGTGAAGGCGCGCGTTTTAACTCATTCAGTCAGTATCACGTCGGTAACTGAAACAGACATATTTGTTACCAAATGTTCCTCGCTTAAGCTGAGTAGACAAAAACCGAAAATATTAAACCGCACAACAACACCACCAACCACAGCGGACATACATACATACATACTTCATGCAAGTGCCTCTGCCGGTAGCTATAGCAGCAGCAGAAACATCGGCTTCGCCAGCTTACTTAGCACCGACTCTGACTCTGACTTTGGTTTGGGCTTTGGCTTTAACTCTATCTTACCTTATTGTCCGTCTGGCGTCTGTCAATCTGCTCAGCTGAATTACGGTGATTTTCAAGCTTTTTACCACTCTACTCCACTAAATAAAATAAGTACGGAATAAACCAGCAACAACAACAAAAATAAACATTCAATGGGTCTTTGGTAAATGCTGTTGGGCTTTGCTTGAAAGATGGTAATAACGGCAGTAAAATCGATTCATACATAAAATCTTACAGTGTGGGTATTTTGGATAGAGACAAATGTCAATAGTGTTAATTTTTCATGAGCTCCACTATAGAGTTTTTTAAGTAAAACGAATTTCATAAGTTGTTCCTATTACTAACAAGTAAAAGCGTGCTAAGTTCGGCCGGGCCGAATCTTATATACCCTCCACCATGAATCCCATTTGTCGAGTTCTTTTCACGGTGTCTCTTTTTAAGCATACAAAGGAAAGGAAAGGATAAAAGAAAAGGAATATATCAAGTTATGGTCCGATTTGGATCATAATGGAATGAATGTTGGAGACCACAGTAAAAGTCATTGTCTAAAATTTCAGCCAAATCGAAGAAGGATTTCGCCCTTTAGGGGCTCAAAAAGTAAAATAGGTAGATCGTTTTATAGAGGAGCTGTATGAGGTTATAGATCGATTCAGACCATATTTGACACGTGTGTTAAAGGTCATGGTAGAAGCCGTTGTACAAAATTTCACCCAAATCTGATAATAATTGGGCCCTATAGAGGCTCAAGAATTCAAGATCTCAGATAGGGCACGAGTTGCCTTTTTCGCACTTTAGTGTATAACAAGCGCAGATCCTTACGGTTAAAGAAATGGTGGAGTGACTACGACAAAACGTAATAACGACGATTAGCTCAATATCTTCTCAGATAGCCAAGCAGCCATTAAATCTCTGGAGAACGTATTCGGGAATTAAAAAACCGCTATCGACTGTCGCAAATCTCTCAATGAAATGGCTCAAATTCACCTGTTCTCGGTGTCGTGTAACAGAAATATCCCTGGGAATTGTGAAGCAAACGAGCTTGCGAGCCTAGCAACAACCATACACATTCCAGGGGAACTGGAACCTGTGGGTATGCCTCTAGATATGTAAGTTAAGTCCTCAGGAAAGGCCCGAAATTACAGATGGTTTTGTCCATTTGTAATTCGGTCGTGGTTACTCCAAAATTATGTGGCCCAATTTAGACTTGAAGAGATCTACCGCTTTACAGTCGTCGGCTGCAAGAAATGTCTTAATCATTGTGTTCATCATGACAGGTAACTAACTGTCCGATCGGAAAATATGCTGATAAACTCAGGTTTGCAAGTACAGAAGAGGAGACTATAGAATATCTGCTGTGTGCCTGTCCCGCACTGGTACTCAGAAGGAGTTTCTCTTTTCGCACTCATATTTTTTAGAACATGTCTAAATTGCTAGACGTGAATATTTACAATTTGTTGGTCTTTTTCGGCGGTAGGAACTAGAAGGCATCTTTCTTCCCCTCTTCCTATGGTATCACAATGGACGAAAACATAAGTGAGTCAGATTTATATCTCTACCCGAACACCATCATATCCCTATCCCATCCCTTTCCAATACATTTCCTTATCCAATCCTCTTCGCACCCATGTTCTGTCCTATGTTATACATATCCATTCCATATTCCATCAAAAAAAAATGGCAAAAACGATCCTACACCCAAAAAATTTTTTAGTAAAAACAAGAAAAAATATTTAATGCAACAACGCAGCAACAGAAAATTTGCTGAAAATGGGACAGCACCATTTTTTTGCTAAAACAACAAACATTTTCTGCTGTTTTTTGATAGTAAAAACTTGAAAATATCCTAAAAATGTATCGCATGTTATCTTTTAGTTTTAGGAGCATAAAGAGTAAATGGGGGCCACCGTAGCGCAGAGGTTGGCATATCCGCCTATGACGTTGAACACCTAAGTTCGAATCCTGGCGAGAAAATCACAACAAATTTTCAGCGGTTATCCTCTACCAATGCTGGCGGCATTTTTGTGAAGTACCGTGCCATGTAAAAACTTCTGCCCTAAGAGTTGTGGCACTGCGGCACGCCATTCGGACTCGACTATAAAAGGGAGGCCTATTATTATTGAGCTTGAACTTGAATCGGACAACACTCATCGATATGTGATTGGTTTATACCTGTTAACTAATGGAATATTCATAGGATGTCCGCCTATGACGCCGAGCGACTGGGTTCAAATCACGGCGAACATCAGGAAAATTTTCAGTGATGGTTGTCCCCACTTACTAATGCTGGCTACATTTGTAAGGTATCCTGCTACGTTAAAACATCTCCACCAAATGGTGTCGCTATGCTGCACGTCGTTCGTTCTCGGAAAAAAAGCAGGCCCCTTATCATTGCTCTTAAACATTAATCGGACTGCACTTAATGACATGAGAGAAGTATCCCCCGTTTGTAATGCTGGCGGCTGGGTCGAATCTTATATACCTTCCACCATGGATCCCATTTGTCAAGATCTTTGAATGCCTTTTTCAATATATATATGGCTTTTCAATATATATATCAGTAACTTGATGTAGCCCATATCAATATGGGCCGTACTTATCATGGTTGTTATAAATCACAGAAAAATACCACCTCAAAAATTTCAGACAAATCGAGTAAAAATTGCGCTCTCCATTGGCTCAGAGTATCAAATTGCGAGATCGGTTTATATGACAGCTATACCGGGTTATGTACCGATTTAGACCAAACTTGGCACAATTGTTGGAAGTCATAGCATTTCTCAACGATATGTGCGAAATTTCAGCCAAATCGGGTAAGAATTGCGCTCTCTATAAGCTCAAGAAGTCTAATAGGGAGATCGGTTTATATGACAGCTATATCAGGGTAGGAATCGATTTTGACCATACTTAGCATAGTTGTTGAAAGTGATACCAAAACATCACGTGAAAATCGGATTAGAATTACACCCTCTAAAGGCTCAAGTCAAGACACAAGATTGATTTATATGGCAGCTATATCGAAACATGGACTGATTTGGCCTATTTAAAATCCCAACCAACCTACACTAATATAGTATTTGTGCAAAATTTCAAGCACCTAGCTTTACTCCTTTAAAGTTAACGTACTTTCAACAGACAGACGGACGGACGGACATCGCTAGATCGACTTAATATGTCACGCAGATCAAGAATATATATACATTATGGGGTCTTTGACGAATATTACGAGGTGTTACAAATGGTGGAGGTTATAAAAATGTGAAATTTGCAGGCCTTTTATGTTTAAAAAAAAACAAGTAAAAAGGCGTTAAGTTCGGCCGGGCCGAACTTTGGATACCCACCACCTCGGGTATATATGTAAACCACCTTTCATCAAAATTCGGTGAAAATTTCATACCTTATACTCATATACCTCATACCGATCTGAACTATATACGACACGGATGTCGAAAAGCCTAACATAAGACTTTGTCAAATTTCAGTGAAATCGGATTATAAATGCGCTTTTTATGGGGCCAAGACTTTAAATCGAGATATCGGTCTACATGGCAGCTATATCCAAATCTGGACCGATTTGGGCCAAGTTGCTTCAACATGTCGAAGAGCCTAACACTAAGCATTGTCCCAAATTTCGGCGAAATCGGACAATAAATGCCTCTTTTATGGGCCCTAAACCTTAAATTCAGAGATCGGTCTATATGGCAGCTATATTCAAATCTGGACCGATCTGGGCAAAATTTAAGAAGGACGTCGAAGAGCCTAACTAAACTCACTGTCTCAAATTTCAGCGACATCGGACAATAAATGTGTCTTTTATGGCCCCAAAACCTAAAACCTAGATATCGGTCTATATGGCAGCTATATCCAAATCTGGACCGATCTGTGCGATATTGCAGGAGTATATCAAGGGGCTTAACTTAACTCACTGTTCCAAATTTCGGGGACTTCGGGCAATAAATGAGCATTTTATGGGCCCAAAACCATAAATCAAGAAATCGGTCTATATGGCAGCTATATCCAAATCTGAACCGATCTGGACCAAGTTAAAGAAACATGTCAAAGGGCCTAAGGCAACTCACTGTCCCAAATTTCAGCGAAATCGGATAGTAAATGTGGCTTTTATGGGCCTTAGACCCTAAATCGGAGGATCGGTCTATATGGCAGCTATATCCAAATCTGTACCGATCTGGTCCAAATTAACGAAGGAAGTTGAAGGGCCTAACACAAATCCCTGTCCCAAATTTCAGCGAAATCGGATAATAAATGTGGCTTTTATGGGCCTTAGACCCTAAATCGGAGGATCGGTCTATATGGCAGCTATATCCAAATATGTACCGATCTGGTCCAAATTAACGAAGGAAGTTGAAGGGCCTAACACGAATCCCTGTCCCAAATTTCAGCGAAATCGGATAATAAATGTGGCTTTTATAGGCCTTAGACCCTAAATCGGAGGATCGGTCTATATGGCAGCTATATCCAAATCTGGACCGATCTGAGCCAAATTGACAAAGGATGTCGAAGGGCCTAACACAACTCACTGTCCCAAATTTCAACAAAATCGGATAATAAATGTGGCTTTTATGGGCCTAAGACCCTAAATCGGCGGATCGGTCGATATGGGGGCTATATCAAGATATAGTCCGATATAGCCCATCTTCGAACTTAACCTGCTTATGGACAAAAAAAGAATCTGTGCAAAATTTCAGCTCAATATCTCTATTTTTAAAGACTGTAGCGTGATTTCAACAGACAGACGGACAGACGGACGGACATGGCTAGATCGTCTTAGATTTTTACGCTGATCAAGAATATATATACTTTATAGGGTCGGAAATGGATATTTCGATGTGTTGCAAACGGAATGACAAAATGAATATACCCCCATCCTTCGGTGGTGGGTATAAAAACTACATACATACAGAGAAAAAAATTAATTCGCCATATACAAACCGAAAAAAAATTCGATTTCGAGCTATTGTTGTTTGTTCGTCTGGAATATTGTTCGACACCCACAAACAGACCAATAGCAAATATGTATCACATGTTCGTTTCTTAAGTCTTTTAAATTAATTGAGTCAGTCATGGTCATGAGTGAAAATAAGTTTGTTTCCCAAGTCTTTTGTTTAAGTTTGGTTTCAAAGTTTAAAAGGTATATTCGTTCAAAACACTCCAAATATTTAAGACAAGAATTAAAAATTATTAGGAAATATTTTTTAACTGCCAAGAATCTTAAAATACCCGCAAACATTTTCTCCAGTCCCCTTCTTTGTTTACACCTTGCACTTCGCAAATGCTTTGCAGTGTATCTTCATAACACTGTGCATAGTCACAATAACAACAAAAGCGCCGAGCCAACAACAACTCGTAAAGAAATTCATACAAATTGTTGTTTGTGCTTTTTCAGCTTGTTCTTCTCGTGTTTCTTTTCGAAAACACGAAAATATTCAAACAATCCCTCGAAGCAAAGAGAGCTACACCGCGCAAAGTATTCACAGAGAATTTATTTAAAAAACAAATAGCAACTCACACACCAACATCGTAGGCGTTGACGCAAGCACCGCTGTCATCATTATCGTCATCGTTCACGCCAGATAGCTTACTTAAGGCAGTACGTTGACGTTTGCGTTTACGTTGCTGCTATTAAAGGTAGACAAGTTGCTGCCTTTAAGGTAGTCAGGTTATTGTTGTTGTTTGGGTTCGGTAGTTTTGTTGCTTTTGCACTTCTTGTGCTTTTTTGTGTTGTTTTTTTTTTTTTTTTTTTTTTGTCAAGCGACAGTGTTTGTAAGGAGATACTCATACTTCACATATACAGTACATACTGACAAGTACATGGACATTACATATGAAATATATACATATGCTGCATGTATGTATGTTTGTAGGTGGAGTACTTACATTCAAAGAAAAACGTCTGCAAGTCATGTTGGCATGCATTTTTCATTGGGAGCATAAAGACGTGTTTTTCAAATTGGCCTCCTTTTTCGATAATGTTATGGGTTAAGTGTCTTCCTCGTTGTTATCATCTATTGAAAGATCAATTGATATATCACTTATTGTTGTTGATACTAAATGAGATCGGCAATCTTTCATAACCTCCATCTCAACCGATATCATTCAATTCGCTTGGCTTTCTTTGGGTGTGTGTCATAGTAAGTGTTGCCAATAGCAAAAACAAAATAAATGCAACTTGATAAAGCCCCAATGAATTCTGAAAAATATGAAAATTTTAAAGATATTCTCGCTTGCATATAACGCAGTTGATGAACCAAATGTTTGCATTCCTATCACATATAAGTAGTTGGGCAAATCTAAAGGGCTATAGGATTGGTTTTAGAGGCAATCCATCTCACTTAGAAAGTGTTGTCCATTGTAATACCACAGAAAGACGAGATGGAACATGCGTGCGAGTGAGTGAGTGAAATCATGCTCACGACATTTATCACGACTCATGAGACACTCACGACGCAAATGCAAAATTGCCCATGAACATTCCATTAAAGAGCAGAGGCAAACTTCTCACATATCAATGAGTGCTCTCCGATTCAAGGTTAAGTTCAATTATAAGGGACCTTATTTTTATAGCCGAATCCGAATGGCGTGCCGCAGTGTAACACCTCTTTGTGGCTGCCATACAAAATGGTACAGTACCTCACAAATGTCGCCAGCATTCGTAGGGGATAACCACCACTAAAAAATTTTTCTGATGTTCTCGCCAAGATTCGAACCCAGGCGTTCAGACGGATGGTTAAACAAAAAAACGTAAAACAGAATTTTTTGCGTGCATATCAAATGACGCGGTATTTTAAGGTAAGAAACCATGCATACTGTCACCATTGAAAAATTATGAAAGAAGTAAAAACAACTCTGCCTACACTTGCATAAAAATTAAAAGAGAAAATATATATGCAGGGATGAAACATTTTGTGCATCAAAGGTCTGCATGAAACCATTCATTGGTGACTGTTTTTGCTAAACTTGTGAAGGCTGAACCCACATGAGGTTGTATTTCAAGACTACTGAAGATAGATAGAGAAAAACGAACAAGTTGCCGTTGAGTAGAAAATTTTTAAAAACAACCACCATTCAGTGCTTGGGAGCATTTTTATCTCGAATTCATCGCCGCTACAGTGAGAGATATGAGAAATTACTCGCTATATATGAAAGCGCCTCGCTGTCATTTTCAAAAGATGATCTGATCACACAAATCGTTTGCAAACTGTTTGTTTTCTCATATAAAAAAAACCAGGTGTGTGTTTACTCATGCTTTTGCCAAATCAAGCACGCTGCCTTCGTACAAATTTCGTACTACGAAATCAGA
This sequence comes from Stomoxys calcitrans, assembly GCF_963082655.1. Lineage (NCBI taxonomy): Eukaryota > Metazoa > Arthropoda > Insecta > Diptera > Muscidae > Stomoxys > Stomoxys calcitrans. Next base: position 74,504,936 of record NC_081555.1, on the reverse strand, counting down.
CGACAGGAAAAATACTTTACTGAAACAAATTGTACCCGAATACATGTATTGTACAACGTGAACTCACTGAAATCCTAATCAACCTTTCCACCACCATAGAATGGCGGTATACTAATCTAGTCGTTCGGTTTTATAACACCTCGAAATAATCGTCTAAGATCCCATAAAGTATATACATATATTTTCATTGGGGATTACAAACGGGCCTTATCGGTTCAGATTTACATATAACTCCCCTATAAACCGATCTTCCGATCGTACTTCTTGAACTCCTGGAACTTGTCCGATTTGGAAATATTGCACATAGTTTTCTGTTGTGACTTCCAACAACTGTGCCAAGTACGGTCCAAATCGGTCTATAACCTGATATTAAAACTAAATTTCCCATGAACATTCCATTGAGGAACAGGGGATACTTCTCTCATATCATATCATAATAAGGAGCCTCCTTTTTTATGCCAAGTCCAAACGGCGTGCCGCATATCGACACCACTTGGTAGAGAAGATTTGACATGGCAGGATACCTCACAAAAACTGCCAACATTAGTAAGAGGAAAACCACCTTTGAAAAATTTTCTGATGTTCACGCCGGGATTTGAACCCAGGCGTTCGGTGTCATAGGCGGACATGCTAACCTCTGCGCCAAGGCGGCCTCTAAACCTGATATAATCCGATCTCGTGACTTGACTTCTTGAGCCCTTACAAGCCGCAATTCTTGTCTGATTTGGCTGATATTTTGCACTTCAGGACATCGGTGGGACCAATACAGCAGAAGCCAAAACCAGAGTCGTCATCGAGAGAGGGGGAGATATTGAAGCCATAGAAATTGGGATCAACTGGGATCTGTGGGACATTTACAAAGGCATCATTAAGCCCATTGATGTCCAAGTTTGTTGAACATCTATTAGTATCTTTCCCAATTCCTATGTCTCGAGTAACCTTCCACGATCTCTTTGAGCCTATTGCAGAAGTAAAGCGTCTGCAATAGTAGTCTTTCTTCGCTATCTTAATCAACTTATGGACGTGGTCTCTTGCTGAGCAAAAGACATCATGTAATTCAGGCGTCCTGAAACGTCTCCACCTGCGATGCGACATATTCCTCTCGTGAATAGCCGAACGACTATCCCGGTAGAACAACGGTTTCGATCTGGAAGACACTGCTCTAGTCTTGAGTGGAATCGTAAGTTCCTGTAGGTCACGGCTATTCCTCTGTAGAAAGTCAGTTTGTTCATCGATAGTTTCCATACGAAATAACAGATCCCAGTCGATGAGCACAGCACTCGAAAGCAAAAACTCATGGTCGAGACGGAAAAAATCTCGATATGAATAAGTTTCATAACATAAAAAAATCAAGTCATGGTTCGAAAAACATGAGGCTGACAGTTGGTCGTATAGGAGGACTTTAGAAGTGTCACTAACAAAATACAGATCGAGAAGCGTGCTGGAGGATGCGGAAAATTGCGTGGGAATTGTTGAATTGACAGGCAAAAGCCCTGTCCTGTAAACCGTTAGAGTTGAAGTCCCCAGCAACCACAATGTCTGAGTAAGCAAGAGAGAGAGAGGTTCAAGGTTGTTCGGTCTATAAATGCACCCCACTAGGAGCTTGTTATCGGTAGCAGACACCCCAACAAAAACATACTCAATTGGGCCACCTGGGTTAGACTTTATACATAACTGAGTATTCAGGTAGTTTCCCACATACAGGGCGGTGCCGCCCCCTCGACGTAATCTATCAGCTCTGTGCACGCTATACCCTGAAAGATCAATAAACGCATTTGGTGTTGACGTCTCCGATACACACACTATATCAATGTCAGAGTTCTCAAAAATCATCTTGAATTCGTCAAGCTTGTTATTCAGGCTTTGGGCATTAATATAACAGATATTAAATCCCTTATGTTGCCTCCTACTTTTCGGTATTTAGAGCCTACAACAAGCTAACTGCTGACTTAGGTGTAGGCGCATAGCAGGCGTTGAGGGGATCGTAATCCCCACACATTGCAAATTGTCATATGCATTGATTATAACCAAATATGGAGAAATTGAACCAGGAAGATACTCTGAGTTGGTCGTTATACTCAAAAATAAGTCTAGTTCCGTTCCTTAATAGCACGGATACACATAATGAGTTTTGAAGTTGTGAGGTGAAATGCAGCAACATTGATCATCGTTAATAGATATCTTTGTCTGTACTCAAAAGAAAGAAACTCCTATCTTTGTTAGCATCCCCGGCATTCATTTTTTCTTCAAGATCTTGGCATCTTCGATTTTTCTACTATTGTTGATTTTTATACATATGTACATACACCCATCCAAAGTGTAATTTTGCAATATTATTGCATGTTGATGCATGCGAACATGCATCTGTCTATCAGTCCGTCCGTCCTGCCTCAGTCTTGCAGCAGACGGTGAATAGATATGCAATACTCAATTTGGGGCTGTTCATTTATTTCTTTTCTTTTGTTTTTGGAGTAATATCGGAATGGTAGCAACAACTACAACTCCGTCTTCAACATCAGCTTCAATTCACGCGCATACGACTGCTACTTCCACAACTCACCTCAAAATTCAATGAATCATTTGTCTGGGAATGGGAGGCATGTTGCGTGTTCCTTTTGCTGCCACACCAAAACAGAAGTCGTAACAAAAAAAAAAATAAATAAATAAATAACAAATGTATGCGCGAAAGAGCCCTGTTTACCATGGACAAAATAAGATTAATGAACGTTTTTGCAGCGACTGATTCTAATTGATTTCGCAGAATTATCACTAAATTTTAAGTCGGCTTATTCTTGTTCTTCTTCATCGCCCCAAAAGGTTATTGTACGTTTCGATGAACACAAATAAAGTTGTCCATAATAAAAGGTAAGCGGACGCAAGTACGCTTTCAGAAGGCATTATCGATTTTGGAAAATAATGAGGTATGTACTTAATTTGCAAGTTTTGTGTCCAATTGTAAGGCAAATAAATTTGTAATCTTTTACTTGGAATATATGAAAGTCATGCTAACAATTTTTGTTAGTATTAACAACACACAAATGTTGAGAAGCAAATTGAATATTCATCACCATACAGGTGAATGGGTTCCATTCATTTAATAGAGTCAAGCGAAGGAAGTTTATTAAGAGAACGTTTTAGGTTTTTGACGTTAGTTTGAAGTTAGGTGCCATCCACTCTACATACACTTCATCATTATCCACATACAAAATTTCAGCCAAATCGGATAAGAATCGCACCTTATATGCAAATTGCAAATTTTGCCCATGAACATTCCTCTAAAGAACACTGGCAAACATCTCACATATCAATGAGAGCAGTCCGATTCAAGTTTAAGCTCAATGATAAGGAGCCCTCTTTTTATAGCCGAGTCCGAACGGCGTGCCGCAGTGGGGCACCTCTTTAGAGAGAAGTTTTACAGGGCATAGTACCTCACAAATGTTGCCAGCATTAAGAGGGGAAAACCACCGCTGAAAATTTTTCTGATGGTATCGCCAGGATTCGAACCCAGGCGTTCAGCGCCATAAGCGGACATGATATCCTCTGCGCTACGGTGGCGTTGAACCTTATATGCTCACACATTTATTGACATATTGACAAAGGGATTCAAGAAATCAAATCGGGGAATCCACTACATAAAAATTAACGGCTAAACCGATTTCAATGAAATTTTCGCAGATGGAATAGTGGGTACTTCGATGAAAATAGAGTATGAAGGGGCGGACCCTACCCCTTACCACATATTTCAAAAACACCAGATCCTATTTAATCGAAATTTTTAGGCTCCCTTAGGTAAACCAAAAACACAAAATTGGTATAAAACTTTGGGGTCAATTAACCCTGGGGGAACGCCCGACCCCAAAACCCACACAAACGGGCATGTTTACCGATTGGGACAATATGGGTATCAAATAAAAAGTATTGAAGAATAAAGTTCGAATCTGATATAAATAAGTGGCTCCATGTGTCTGTGGAGTCATCCCAACCCCAAATTGAATTTTATATACAAGATTCATACCTCCTTGCAAATTGCTTCAGTAGATCACAAAGTTGAAGAAGTTAAAAGCGGTACATTTTTCGAGGAATCTCACCCTGTGTTAAAGATATGGACCAACCACCACTTTCCTAAAATCCTTTGTTTAGAACATTTTTTTTTTCAGCTCAGATCAACTGGTAATATGTTATGGACTTATTTCCAATTTTTCACCGGTGGCCCAATCTGCGACGTTAGCATAGTTAAGCATACCAAAATACAACGGCTGCGTTGGCTAGGACATGTTGTCAGAATGAATGAAGAATCTCCAGCGAAGAAGCCTGTTGAAGACGATCACGTTGGTATACGCAATCCGGGACGAAGGAAAGATCAGGTGGTGAAAGGCAACTTGAAACCTGGTTACAGAGATTTTACATGAAGCGCAGAAGATCGAGGCGCTTGGAACGATATTCTAAGTTCGGGTAATGGGGCAAATGTTCTATCAAAGCCAATTAATGTAAAAGTAAAGTAGTTCGGAAAGAATTCTGAACGGTGCCTGACCTCCATGTCGGATTTTTGTCTTTTTATACCCACAACCCAAGGATGGGGGTATATTCATATTCTTGATCGTGGTAAAAACCTAGTTCGAGTCAAGTTCGAGCTATATTTGGATATATCCGCCATATGTACCAATTTCCCGATTTAAGTTCTTGGAATAATAAAAGCACGTTTATTACTCGATTTCGCTGAAATTTGATAGCGTTAAGCTTCTTGACATTCGTGTTCTTTATGGTTCAGATCGGCCTATATTTGGATATAGCTGTCATATACATATACCGATCTCCCGATTTAAATATTTAGGACCATAAAGATGCATTTTTATACCCTCCACCATAGGATGGGGGTATACTAATTTCATCATTCTGTTTGAAATTCCTCGAAATATTCGTCTTAAGACCCCATTAAGTATATATATTCTTGATGGTCATGTCATTTTATGTCGATCTAGCCATGTCCGTCCGTCTGTCTGTCGAAAACACGCTTACTTTCGAAGGAGTTAAGCTAGCCACTTGAAATTTTGCACTTCGTATTCGATTTGGCTGAAATTGTACACAATGACTTTTACTATGGTCTCCAACATTAATTCCATTATGGTCCGAATCGGACCATAACTTGATAAAACTTCAATAGCATAGCAATTATTTTCTTTTGTCCTTTCCTTTCCCTTGTATGCCTAAAAAGAAAAGAGAGAATACGATCTAAGGTGGAGGGTATATAAGATTCGGCACGGGCGAACTTAGCACGCTTTTACTTGTTTAACCTTTGAAAATGGTAGTTAACCTTCGTGAAAATGGTGGAGATCGGACTATATTTAGCTGCTATGGGATCATAAATGATGCATTTTTCACTGTATTATGATGAAATGTGGTTTACATATATTGCCGAGGTGGTGCGTATCTAAAGTTCGGTTCGGCCGAACTTAATGCCCTTTTACTTGTTTTGCTTGCTTTTTCACTTACGTATTAATTTGTTCGAACAGCTAGGAATTTTTGTTCCGACAGTTCTGATGAATTTTTCATCGAATTGTGAACTCAGTGTTGGATTTCTCTTATTTTCTTTTTTGTGCCACATATATATGTTTCACCGGCAGAAAAATTTCCCAACAGTTCGGAAGGAATTCTGAACGATGTTTGATCTCGTTGTAGAATTGTTAGACTTTTTATGCTCGCTTGTTTGTGAACCATGGGAGGCCAATTCGATTCGATTCGATTGCTATTTGCCTATGAAGCTAAGTGCGTGGGTTATAATCCCCTCGAGACCATATGAAAAAAATTGCACATTTGAATTCTGAAAGAATTCCTTCAGAATTGGGTTAGAATTCGATAAGACAAGTCGGAGAGTACATTCTACAAATTCCAGAATTCGTTTAGAAATCGATAAGACAATTAAGAAAACACTTTTCTTTCCATTTTCGTTCAGACTTAACATTAGAATTCGATCAGAACTCTTAACGATAACTCTGAATTCCCTTCCGAAAATCCCAAAATTTTGATTCAGAATTCTGTGCGACGGCAAAACATCAGATTTTCCTCCGACAGTGCGGTCACATGACGGAAAGGCAAACTATTCAATATATTTTTACCGTTATGAATACGAACAGACTTCGGTTCCGAATTTAAACGAATTTGCCGACTTTCGCACAGACTAATGACTGAACTCCGAACTTTTAGCTCGTTGAGATAATTTTCATAGCGTGTGAGTTATTGTTGTTAGTGTGATTTCATTGACGCACCAAAAGATTAGTTTTGTATACAGTTGAACCTCGATTATCAGGGCCTCTATTAACCGGTTACCCCTGTTAACCGGCTTGCTGTGCTTTTGGTTTAGGGCCTCTATTAACCGTGATTTAATATGTGCTTCAATAATGCTCCCTCTATTAACCATGCTTACCTCCATTATCCGTGCACTACACACACGATTGATGTAAAATTCTGGAATTCCCCTTTTTATTTTGAGTTAAAGTTCTATCTATCAGTCTGTTATGAAACAAGTAAGAGCGTGCTAAGATCAGCCGGGCCGAATCTTATATACCCTACACCATTGATCGCATTTGTCGAGTTCTATGCGCGGTATCTCTTTTTAGACAAACATAGAATATTGAATATGAAATGTTATACTATTGGAGCTATATCAAGTTATAGTCCGATTCGGACCATAAATGAATGCTGAACATCGTAGAAGACATTATGTAATATTTCAGTTCATTCGGATAAGAATTGCGCCTTGTAGGGGACGATCAAGAAGCAAAATCGGGAGATAGGCTTATATGGGAGCTGTATCAAGCTATTGATCGATTCAGACCATATTAGACACGTATGTTAAAGGTCATGAGAGAAGCCGTTGTATAAAATTTCAGCCAAATCGGATGAGAATTGCATATGCTATATCAAGTTATGAACTGATTTGCGCCATATTTAGCACAGTTATTGGAAGTGATACCAAAACACTACGTGCAAAATTTCAGTTAAATCGGACGAGAATTGTGCCCTCTAGAAGCTCTAGAAGTCAAGACCCAAGATCGGTTTATATGGCAGCTATATCAAAACATGGACCGATTTAAACCATACTTAGTGTAATTGTTGGAAGTGATACCAAAATTGTGCCCTCTAGAAGCTCAAGAAGTCGAGACCCCAGATCGGTTTATATGGCAGCTATATCAAAACATGGACCGATTTGGCCCATTTACAATAACAACCGACCTACACTTATAGAAAGTATTTGTGCAAAATTTCAAGCTGCTAGCTTTGCTCCTTCGAAATTTAGCGTGCTTTCGACAGACAGACAGACGGACGGACGGACGGACAGACAGGCAAACGGACATGGCTAGATTGACTTAAAATTACATGACGATCAAGAATATATATATACTTTATGGGGTCTTAGACGCATATTTCGAGGTGTTACAAACAGAATGACGAAATTAGTATACCCCCATCCTATGGTGGAGGGTATAAAAGTGGGAGGTCAAGGTGTTTGTTCGAATATCGCTTCAACAACAAAAGAGAAAAGAAGAGAACATAAAGTTCTTTAAATTCAGAAACAATTAGAACGGATTAAAGATCACAGTGAATACACATCTCGGTTGGTTCGAAATCAGAAAAATATGATGTAGGCGATTTAGTAAAAAAGAAGAAACTTTAAAATATGCCTCTAGAAGTGAATCTATGAATGTTTTGAAAAAAAGTGATTTTGCTTTTATATGAGAGCATAACCAGATATAAATGTTCTGATATCTGAAAAAGGCACAGTAATATTTCTGCCGCCGAATTCTTCAGGCTTAAGTCAGCCTATGGATCAAGGAGCAATCCGAAGCTAATCATCCGAAAACTTTTGGCCTTAGAAAGCAGACATAATTTCGTCAAGTTTCTGAAGACAGCTTTGTGGATAGCTGAAGAATAGAAGGATTCTGGAACTTCGGATTAGCTCAAGCAATAGAGGCATGCAGTGTTCCATTGGAATTTTTGAAAACAATAGCAGTCTAGAAATTTCAGAGCCATATGTAGGCCAGCTATATACATACATACAAAAAAATAAAAAATGAAATTTGAAAAAAAACCCCTGTTAACCGTGTTTTCGATTTTCCGTGCTAAGCTCGGTGACGAGTGAACCCGATAATCGAGGTTCAACTGTACATGCATCCTATAATGTGATTGATTGATTTGAAAATTTCCCAACAAACTTTTTCGATTGTATGTTTTTTTTTTTCAACAATGTTTACTAATTTTGTTCACAAACTCAATTCAATACCAATTATAATTTTCTTTTCTCTGCAAAATATAATGCTACTCTGCCTCACAGCTACATACATATGTATTTTGGTGGCAATTTGGAAGCTTGTTGTAGCTTATAGATTCCAATGAACTCTTTTGTGCAGATCCGCAGCCAAAACACGCACATACTCACACATATCTTCTCCAAATCTTCATCCAACAAAAACAAAACACTGGCAATAATAAAACAAAACAAGCATAAAATTAATTTTGACATCATTTTTTATGACTGCTGACTTTTTCATCTTAAATTAAAAGATTAATTCCACCTTTCCCCCAACTCCCCCCCCCCCCCCATATATTAAACAAAGAATTAAAAAAAAAAGAAAAATACCCGAAATATTTGCAAAATTTATGGCATTTTGAAATGGGGGAAACAAAAGCGCTAAACATATCGCGATAAAAGTTATTAAAAATCTTTAAAACTAAATGCCGAAATTAGACTTTCCTTCACGCCCCATATGGAGAGGGGGCCATATAAAACATTTTATTACACAAATAGAAATTCTCCTCGGAAACTTTTATTTTTTTTCCTACCGATGCATGCATATCATTCCATTTGTCATCTTTATATATGAAAAGGTTTGACTGGCTGACTGACTTTGTGACAACAGAATAAGATGAGCATCGTGACTTCCAAACTAGAGTTGGAGAAATTTGTTACTTTTTAATTTAACCTCCGAGAAAAAAGCTGCAAAGTGAGTTAAGCTAAATGATGTTAAATGCTAAGAAAATTATTTTCATCTTTTTTTCTATTCAAATCATATGGAAATAACTCTAAGTGATGACTTCTCTTAGGAAAGTACCATCAAATTCTGGTTTTATTATTTTTATTTTTTATACCGTCCACCATAGGATGGGGGTATACTAATTTCGTCATTCTGTTTGTAACACCTCGAAATATGCATCTAAGGCCCCATAAAGTATATATATTCTTGAACGTCATGTCATTTTAAGTCGATCTAGCCATGTCCGTCCGTCCGCCCGTCTGTCTGTCGAAAGCACGCTAACTTTCGAAGGAGTAAAGCTAATCGTTTGAAATTTTGCACAAATTCTTTTTATTAGTGTAGGTCGGTTGGTATTGTAAATGGGCCAAATCGGTCCATGTTTTGATATAGCTGCCATATAAACCGATCGGGGGTCTTGACGTCTTGAGCCTCTAGAAGGCGCAATTCTTATCCGATGTTATTGAAATTTTGCATGTAGTGTTTTGGTATCACTTCCAACAACTACGCTAAGTATGGTTTACATCGGTCCATGTTTTGATATAGCTGCCATATAAATCGATCTTGGGTCTTGATTTCTTGAGTCTCTAGAGGGCGCAATTCTCGTCCGATCTTATTGAAATTTTGCACGTTATGTTTTGGTAGCAGTTCCAACAACTACGCTAAGTAAAGTTTAAATAGGTTCGTGTTTTGATATAACTGCGATATAAACCGATCTTGGGTCTTAACTTCTTGAGCCCCTAGAGGGCGCAATTCTCATCCGATTTAACTGAAATTTGGCACTTAGTGTTTTGGTATCACTTTCAACAACTGTGCCAAGTATGATTCAAATCGGTTCATAATCTGGTATATCTGTCATATAAACCGATCTTGGATCTTGACTTCTTAAGCCAATAGAGAGCGCAATTCTCATCCGATTTGGCTGAAATTTTCCATGAGGTGTTTTGTTATGACTTACAATAACTGTGCTAAGTATGGCGTAAATCGGTATAGAACCTGATATAGCTGCCATATAAACTGACCTGCGATCTTGACTTCTTGAACCTCTAGAGCGCGCAATTCTCATCCGATTTGGCTGAAATTTACAACGTCTTCTCTCATGAACTTCAACATACGTGTCTAATATAGTCTGAATCGATCAATAGATTGATACAGCTCCCATATAAACCTATCCCCCGATTATGGTTCTTGAGCCCCTACAAGGCGCAATTCTTATCCGAATGAACTGAAATATTACACAATGACTTCTACAATGTTCAGCATTCGTTTATGGTCCGAATCGGACTATTACTTGATATAGCTCCAATAGCATAACAGTTCTTATTCAATATTCTATGTTTGTCTAAAAAGAGATACCGCGCATAGAACTCGACAAATGCGATCAATGGTGGAGGGTATATAAGATTCGGTCCGGCCGAACTTAGCACGCTCTTACTTGTTTTTACTTACCACAATCTCATGAACATAACGCGTGCCTAGTTACAATCATTCTATGTTAAAATTTTACATTTCCGGTTCATGTTAAGAGTTTCTAATACCATTTCTTCATTTTTGTTTAACCCTAGACAAGTCAATTTAAACAATGATGAATACAAATCTTCACCGCTCGAGAAATTTTTTTATTAACGTTATTTAATTTCTTTCTTCGGACTTTAAATGGGCATTAAGTTAAGGTAATTTCTGAGTAATTGTATATTTTTTCGTTTGCACACGATATTTGCAAATTTTATATATAACCAGTAAGGAAGGGCAATAGTCGGACGGTGCCAACTGTATAATACCCTACACCAACCCCTATAGGTACAATGTGGGAACTATATCCAATTCTGAACCAATTTTGATGGACCTCGGCGAGCAAATATGTTCAAATGACAAATTACCGAAAATCTGGCGAACGTATATATGGGAGCTATATCTAATTCTGAACCGATTCCGAGCAAACTGTGCAATATTTTGCCAAGATTGGTCAATAAATGTGCTTGCAGTGGCTCTAGGAGTGAAATCGCCACTGCAAGCACATTTATTGACCAATCTTGCCAAAATATTGCACAACGCTTTCCTCGACGACTACCACATTATCCGAGAAGTTTGCTCGGAATATATATATATATATATATATATATATATATATATATATATATATATATATATATATATATATATATATATATATATATATATATATATATATATATATATATATATATATATATATGAGAGCTATTTCTAAATCTGAACCGATTTCCATGAAATTCACCAGTAATGTCGACAGTCGTAAAAAAATTCTTCCTGCCAAATTTCGAAAGAATCGGTTAACAAATGACCATTTTATTGCATTATTACTGAAAATCGGACGAACATATATATGGGAGCTATATCCAGATCTGAACCGATTTTTTCCAATTTCAATAGGCTTCGCTTCTAGGCCGAAAAACATGCCTGTACCAAATTTGAAGACGATCGGATAAAAACTGCGACCTGTAGTTTGTACGCAAATTAACATGGACAGACGGACATAGCTAAATCGAATCAGAAAGTAATTCTGAGTCGATCAGTATACTTACCAATGGGTCTATCTCTCTTCCTTTTGGGTGTTACAAACTAATTCACTAAGTTATAATACCCTGTACCATAGTAGTGGTGTAGGGTATAAAAACCAATTTTGTTTGTTTGTTTGTGTGTTCCTATAGACTCAGGATCGGCTAAACCGATTTTCTTGAAATTTTCACAGATGGTGCATAATGATCCCGTGGTGGAAAAAGGGTACTACATTTTTTGATATCTGAAGGGGGAGCAGACCCTCCCCCCTTACACTAATTTTCAGAAACGCAAGATCTCGGAGATGGGTGGTGCGATTTAATCGAAATATTGTGTGCTCTCTTATAGCAACCTACAAACAAAAATTTGGTATCCAAATTTCGGATGGGGTACCTAGGGTGGGCGTCCAGGGTGGGCGTCCCACCCAAAACCTACCAAATATACATATACACCAATCACGACAATGTGGGACTCAAATGAAAGGTATTTAAGATTAGACGGGGGACCACCCCAACCCCCAAAACACCCTTAAATCGGACATATTTACCGACCATGGCAACTCAAATGAAAGGTATTTGCAAGTAGAATACGAATCTAATATCCAAATGTGGGACCAAGTTTCTGGGTGTCCACCCCTTCCCCAAAACACCCCCGCAAACAGGACTTATTTACTGACCATGGGAATATGGGGCTTAAATAAAAGGTATTTGAGTGTAGAATACGAATCTGATATCCAGATGTGGGACCAAGTGTTAAAGAGGCCGCCCATCCCCAAAAACACCCCCCAAAGGGGACAAATTTACGACCATAGCAATATGGGGCTCAAATGAAAGGTCTTTGGGAGTAAAGCACGAATCTGATATCAATATTCGGGAAAAGTGTCTATGGGGCCACCCCACCCCCACAACACCACCCAAATAGGAAGTATTTGCTGACTATTGCAATATGAGGCTCAAATAAGTGGTATTTTAGAGTAGAACACGAATTCAATATATATTTTCAAGGCCAACTCACTGAGTGGCAGTCCCATTCCCCAAAACACCCCCCAAGCCAGTCATGTTTGCCGTCTATGGAAATATGGGGTTCAAATTAAAGGTATTTGGGAGTAAACCACGTATCTGATATCAACATTAGGGACCAACTGTCTATGGGATGTCCCACCATGCCAATATGTGCCTCAAATGAAATGTATTTGAGATTAGAAAACGAATTTGACAACCAATTTTGGGGCCATGTGTTTGGGGGGACGCCTGATCTTGTAAACTCCCCCCAAAACCAATGGCAATATCGGAATTAAATAAATGGTATTTGAGAGAAGAGCACGATGTTGATATTTTTCAGGGTCAAGTGTCTGGGGGACCACCTCACCCCCGAAAACACCCCTAAATCAGATATCATGAGAATAATATGGAGTACACCTTACATCCAAACTTAAATTCGTTGACCAATAAAGATCATATGGGATTCAGATAAAGGCACTTATATTGCTAAACTGTTTTTCAAGTGATATACTATTTTCGTAGCATGGTATTTCGCTAAAAACTCTTTAATTGTCGAAAATAAATATTCCAAGGAAAATGTTGTTCCATATAAACTAAAAGAAGACGCAGCGGAGCGGGCTCTGTCCAGCTAGTGCAATATAAACAAAACAAATTAAATCGTGCTAAATTCGGCCGTGCGAATCTTATAAACCCTCCACCATGAATTTCATTTGTCGATTTCTTTTCCCGGTATCTCATTTTAGACAAAGAAAAGAATTGCTACGCTATTGGAGCTATCACAAGTTATGGCCATAGTAGAAGTTATTGTGTAAAATTTTGGCCAATTCGAATAAGAATTGAGCCCTTTAGGCGCTCAAGAAGTAAAATGGGGATATCGGAGATTTAACGGCCGGGCCGAACTTTGGATACCCACCACCTCGGGTTATATACCCGTAAACGACCTTTCATCAAAATCCAGTGAAAATTGCATACCTTATATCCCATAGCTGTTATATAAAAATATGATCCGATTTGGACCAAATACTAATAAGTACAAGTTATTGTTCAATTACGTATAACAAAATTTTGGTCTTTTTAGTAGCTACATCTAAAAATAAACCGATCTGAACCATATACAACATGGATATCGCAAAGCCTAAGCCAATGTGTCAAATTTCAGTTAAATCGGATTATAAATGCGTCTTTTTTGGAACCAAGACTTTAAATCGAGATATCGGTCTATATGGCAACTATATGCAAATCTTGATCGATCTAGACCAAATTGCAGAATTATGTGGAGGGGCTTAACTCAACTCTCTATCCCAAGTTTCGGCATCATCGGACAATAAATTGCGCATTTTAAAGGCCCAAAATATTAAATCGAGAGATCGGTCTACATGACAGCTATATCCAAATCTTGACTGATCTGTGCCATAGTGCAAAACTATGTCAAGGGGTTTAACTTAACTCAATGTCCCCAATTTCGGCGACATCGGGCAATAAATGCGCCTTTTATGGGCCTAAGACCCTAAATCGGCGGATCGGTCTATATGGCAGCTATATCCAAATCTGGTCCGATCTGGGCCAAATTGACGAAGGATGTCGAAGGGCCTAACACAACTCCCTGTCACAAATTTCAGCAAAACCGGATAATAAATGTGGCTTTTATGGGCCTAAAACCCTAAATCGGAGGATCGGTCTATATGGCAGATATATCCAAATCTGGGCCGATCTGGGCCAAATTGACGAAGGATGTCGAAGGGCCTAACACAACTCACTGTCCCAAATTTCAGCAAAATCGGATAATAAATATGGCTTTTATTGGCCTTAGACCCTAATTCGGCGGATCGGTCTATATGGGGGCTATATCAAGATTTAGTCCGATATAGCCCATCTTCGAACTTAACCTGCTTATGGACAAAAAAAGAATCTGTGCAAAATTTCAGCTCAATATCTCTATTTTTGAAGACTGTAGCGTGATTTCAACAGACAGACGGACGGACATGTCTAGATCGTCTTAGATTTTTACGCTGATCAAGAATATATATACTTTATAGGGTCGGAAATGGATATTTCGATGTGTTGCAAACGGAATGACAAAATGAATATACCCCCATCCTTCGGTGGTGGATTATAAAACCCGGGGAAAAAAATTAGGTTTCTTTTTCTATAACTTTTTATACCCACCACCATAGGATGGGGTATACTAACCTAGTTATTTCGATATATTCGTTTAAGACCCCATAAAGTATATATATTCTTGATCGTCTCGACGCCCTGAGTCGATCCAGCTATGTCCGTCCGTCTGTCTAAATCACGATAGCAGTCGAACGCATAAAGCTAGTCGCTTGAAATTTCGCACAAATACTTAATATTGATTTAGGTCATTGGGGACTGCAAATGAGCTATATCGGTTCAGATTTAGATATAGCTTCCATACAAAACCGATCTCCCGATTTGAATTCTTGAACCCCTGGAAGACGCAATTTTTGTCCGATTTGGCTGAAATTTTGTATGTGGGTTTCTGTTATAACTTTTAACAACTGTGCTAAGTACGCTCCAAATCGGTCTATAACCCCATATAGCACCGATGTAAACCGTTCTACCGATTTGACTTCTCGAGCCTTAACAAGCCGCAATATTCGTCCGATTTGGCTGAAATTTTGCACGTAGTGTTCCTTAATGTCTTCCAACAACAGTGTAAAGTACTGTCTAAATCGGGTTATAAACTGATATATCTCCCATATAAACCCATCTCCCGATTTGTCTTCTTGAGCCCTGACAAGATGCACTTTTGGCCGATTTAGCTAAAATTTTGCATGTGATGTTCTGTTAAGACTTCCAACAACTGCGCCATGTACGGTCCGAAACCGCCTTTAACCTGATATAGCTCCCAGGTAAACCGTTCTCTCGATGATCATTGCTCGGTTCCTAGAAGCTTAAATTTTTGTAGCTAAATTTGACAGAAATTGCGGGTTGTAAGGGCTCAAGAAGTCAAATCAGTAGATCGGTTTATACGGGAGCTATATCAGGTTATAGATCGACTTGAACCATACTTGGCGCAATTGTTAGAAATCGTAAGAGAACACTACATGCAAAATTTCAGTTAAATCGGACAAAAATATTGCGCCTTGTAAGTCCTCCAGAAGTCAAATCGGGAGATCGATTTATATGGAGGCTATATCAGGTTATTGACCGATTTGGACCGTACTAGGCAGAGTTGTAAGTCATAACAGAACACTACATGCAAAATTTCAGCCAAATCGGACAAAATTGCAACTTGTAAGGAAGAAGTCAAAAATTTAAATTTTTTTTTTTCAATTTACAATAAAAGTGGAATTTTTTTATCTAAAATACTATTAAATTTATGAGAAACTTTAACTTTTTTATTTAATTTGTCCTTATAGAGCTAATTTTTTTAAGTATTTTTAGATGTTTTTTAATATTGGACATATGAGAGAGGAAAAATCCTAAGCCCAAATTTTCCCCAAATCTCCCCAATTTAGAGTAAACAAAGGGTATTTTTTATATAAAATACCATTAAATTCATGAGAAACTTTAATTTTTAGTTCAATTTGTCTATATTTGTCTCTATAATTTTATAGCCAAGAATTTTATATGGCATTTGAAATTTTGTATCATTCGGTCCTTTTAAGTTTATGAACTGTATCTTTGGTTTTTGGTTGGATAATTTGAATTTCTTCACCTTAAATGAAGGCTTAAGATCTTGGCTATTATAGCACTTCAGAATATAATTTTTGAAAAAATTTTGTAATTTTTTTTATTTTTATTGCTGCTTGAAAAGGGTTAAAGATATTCCTATTTTTTGTACTTCGTTCGAAAGGCTGTTAAAAAAGCTACAAGATTTCGTTAAAATCGTTAAAGGAGATAAAATCAATTATATTTAAAACTTTAAAAGTCTATATCTCAAGAACCGGGTCCTTCCCGGACAAAATTTTTATTTTATATGGTACGGGGCATGAAGCGCTATCACCTGAAAAAATTTGTAAAATCGGTGAGGGGCTCGTAACTGGCATTTGCTTCGCGACGTCGCTAACTTTCGATAACACAAATTAAAGGTACTGATCTTCCCTTTGACTTGGTATACGCACTTTTTTGAACGAAGTCCATTTATGGCTTCCAAACTGGATTTTGTGTCCTGCCCTCCAATTTCAAAACAAAAATCCGAAAGATTTGTTCAACAAAAAACAGTTCCGGGGTAAGTGTGATATACCAAATAAAAGTTAGCGATCTCCCCTTTAAATTGGTGTATGTTCTTTTTTGAACAAAGTCCGTTCCTGGCCTCCAGGCTGGAAGTAGATAACTTGCAGCTTAATTTTCTGGCGACCGAAGCGAAAAACGGTTGATAATTTCAGTAAAATTTGATTTTTTATGACTTTGTGTCACCCTGTGATTTTAGGAATTTTTGTGTTATCGAAAGTTAGCGACGTCGCTAATTTCGCGCAATTGATTACTCGATTTTTTTTTTATTCAGTAAAAGTGGACTTCGATTTTTTACACAAAAAGTCGATTAATCGAAAGTCGACTTTTATAGGCAGTTTATACGACACATCATGATCGTAGTCATCGTGTGTACGTGTTGGTTACAGCTTTTGCCAAAAACGGTACATCGATTGATTTCTTTTCTTTGATTTTCCATACTTACCTTCGCTTTTTATAACTTTATCATGGACAGAATGTGTTTTTTAATATGTTTTGTATGTTTTTCAATATCTGTCATAAAAGGATTACACATTTCTGTGTAAACAGTAATGGAATACCAATCATCGAAGAAATCAAACGATTTTTTCAGCCAAGACTGATGGCTATGTGTACATGTGACGCATACACCCTTATGGGGACATGGCACATCATGATGCGTGGTCATTGCAATAGCATTGGTGAAAATAAGGGTGTATGCGTCACATGTACGCATTACCATCAGTCATGGCTGAAAAAATTTAAATCATTTGATTTTTCGTCGATGATTGGAGTCTATTGATTACCGCTTGCACAACAATATGTAATCATTACACGTCGTTCTGTCTTTAGTTGTTAAAACAGATGAAAAGTATGGAAATTTAAATAAAATCAAAGAAAATAAAAAATCAATGTGCCGTTTTTGACAAAAGCTGTAACCAACAAGTACATACAACGAGTACGATTATGATGTGCCGTATAAACTGCCTATTATTTTCACCAAACTATTACAATGACCACGCGTCATGCATGATGTGCTAAGTAAAGTCCCCATAAGACGGACGCTCAAAGAAAAAAGCAATAATCTTTGAACAACACAAGTTAAATATTGAACCATGCATTGAAACAAAGCAACTATTTACGCAAGTTTTTGAGTGTTTTTGTTTTGTGTGTCGAGTGTGTGCAGCCCATGAAAAGGAGGAGGAAACTTAAATCCTATTAAAGATACTACAAAGAAAAATGTTGTAATTCGAAAGGCGAAATACAAGTTTATAGCCAGCAAGACCACCACCATTCCAGCCATTCACCTGGGGACTCAGCAAACTTCAAGTAAGGACATTCGCTGTTAGTAATATGACCTTGACATTCGCACAGGAACAACAATTTATTGGTTTTGTTTCTATATTCTAAGGTCAACCCATTTGCCGTCGTTTTGTTTTGACAGAAGCCGTACAAAATATAATCCCGCAGAGTGCTAGTGAGGCGGGTAGTTTGGCAATCATCGAAACCGGCAAACTTCCAGCTCAAAAACAAAAATAATTCATATGTCCTCTCTGTTGTGGTGGTTGTGGGAAACTTCTTCAAGATTGTGTTCGATTGGAATCTTTGGACACGGCCCCCATCCTCCACGGCTGCCGCAGCAGGAAGCGTTGTTCCAAGACCAGCTGCCAGTTGTGCTGGACGTAGCTGGTTTGGATTCGGTTTCACACCTCAACAATTATTGACATTGAGCAAGTATTTGAAGCAATTGTGTCGGGCTTACGGAAATAGTTCGGCCCATGAAATGTCCTCCTCTACGGAGGACGAAACGCAGGAAAATGTGGACGTACATGTACCGATTAAAATTAATACACAACAGTCTTCGGGTATGGGAAATGCATCGGATAGCGATGATTATAACGATGTGGCGGGAGCTTTGGTAGATGTGGAGGGATTTTGTTATGCTGACTATCGTATAGAACAATATGCCCATAGTGTTTTGGATTTCAGTTCACAGTATGGCATCGATTTAAGCATCTCATACACAGCGCCCAATATTACGGGCAGACCTTCAAAGTATCCCGATTATGGAGATTTTCCTCAAACATTTGCTATGGTAAGTTGTGCCCAGAAAACTTATCAGGCTTTAGTTTAGTTTATTTTTTTTAGCGCACCTATGGCATTTGGTGGGATAAAGCTCCCTCCCACCTCAAGGAAATTCATCCCCAAAGTTTACCCGCCGTACACTCCGAAGATTTTATAGTGCTCTATTTCGAAGACTATGTAATACCGGAAGAAATCGCAATTTTTGAGACATTTAATCCGGGTGCTATTGTACGCATTTGGGCGTACACCATTACAAAGGCTTGGGTATGTCTATGGGATGATGCTGAATTCTATAAAAGACCTGCGTATACAGCGAATAAAGCAAGGCGATTCTCACCACTACTGAAAAAAATACACCTACCTACAAAGTAAGTTAATAAATTAATCAAATTAATATTTCAAGTCCCTTATATGAATTTACCTATACATACATGGTATTTTTTTTTTCTCGCAATAGAACTATAAGACTGGAATTCAACCATCAACGTCTTCATTATTATACTGAAATAGATGCAGTTTTGTTAGGTGGACGAAAATTCAATATGAGCAATTTGCAGAACTTGTTGGACTTTCAAGAGCGGCAGCGCAAAGGTGAGTTGTTACGAGGGTTGCCTATTAAATATCGGGACTAGAGAACACAAAAACAAATAATAATCATCGAAAATCGCTTTATTGTTTTCAAAATATTTCCGATGAAGATCTATACACTTTTGCATGCGTTTGAACCAATTGTGGAAGCACTTTTTCCACTCTGATTGAGGTATTTCCAAAACATGCATTCTGAAGCGCTTGATGGTTCTTCAGGTATACGGGAATAAAAACAAGTCATTCGGTGACAAGTCAGGACTATACGGCGGGTGGTACTATGTCACGTAAAACTTCTCTCCAAAGAGGTGTCGCACTGCGGCACGCCGTTCGGACTCGGCTATAAAAAGGAGGCCCCTTATCATTGAGCTTAAAAACTTGAATCGGACTGCACTCATTGATATGTGAGAAGTTTGTCCCTGTTCCTTAGTGGAATGTTCATGGGCAAAATTTGTTTTTTGTTGAGCCAATGTGTGAGAGCTCGCATTGTCGTGGTGAAGAGTGATCCGTCTTCGGCGGTTGGTTTTCCTGATTTCTTTTCAAGACAACTGGCAAACAAATGGTTCTATACCACTCAAAATTGACTGTTCTGCGTTGTTCTAGTGGTACGATTGCGACATGTCCAGTTTTTCCGAAAAAACTGGCTTGGAAGTGCTTCGTGCGCGAGCTTCTTTTGTTGGATTTGGCTCATCTTGGAACACCCAAGATGATGACTGCTGTTTACATACGTCACGATGTCATACACGTGTTTCGACGCACGTATTTTTGGAGCATTTTTTTTACCAATCGACACGAGCCTTTTTTTTTTTTTGACCGATTGAAAAATTGTGTGGGATCTAACGCGAACAAATTTGTTTGACGATCAAATGTCCATGCAATATTAAATGAATGATGGTACCCCTAATGCCCAAGATTGTCTCAATCTCACGATAGGTCACATGACGATCCTGCAATATCAGTTGGCGCACACCATCAGTGGTTTTTTGGAACAATAACTGATTTTCGACGACCTTCACGAAATTCGCCTTGGTGTGAACTACGACCTCGGTTGAATTCACCATACCATCGATAAACACTGGTCCTTGTGGAGCTTCATCGCCGAAAATTAAATTAAGTTCAGCGATGCACTGTTGTTGAGATTTTTCTTACGAAAAAATGCTTTTGAGATTCCATTGCAGGATATTGTCCGGCTTTGGACCATTGTTAAATGCTTTCTATTAAAAAGACAATTTTATTCAAAACATTTAAAAGTCAGCAAAAGTGTGTTGTTGCTAGAAGCATTTGTTTGCACTTTCTTCTTTCGGTCTTAAAATCTTATTGAGATTCCTTTGCAGGATATTGTCCGGATTTGCAGGATTTTGTCGGCTTTAGACCATTGTTTAATGTTTTCTATTCAAAGAATAGTATAGCAAAAAACATTAAAGTCAGCAAAAAAAAGTTGAATTTTTTTTAATTACAAATTAATTAAAATTTTTTTAAAAGAAAATCGTTGAAATTTTGTGTTGGGAAAACATGTCATTAAAGTTTTAAGTTTGCAAAAAATTTCTTTAAACTAAAACCTTTGAAAAAAAAATTGGAAAAATGTTAGTAAAATCTTGTCTTTATGTAGATTTTCGACCAAAATCCCTACATTTTTTAAGAGTCGTAGAGGAAATTTTAAGAAGATCAGTTGGTAAATGCGCTCGCAAAGGCTCTAAAAGTGAAAATCGGGTGACTTATACACATGGGAGTTGTATATAAATCTGAACCGATTTCTATGAAATGCACTAGTGATCGAAAGGGCCATAGAGAAACCTTCATACCTAATTTCGCGAGGATCGGCTGACGAATGACGATATTATTGCAGTATCAGTCCAAATCGGACGATCATATATATGGGAGATATCCAAATCAGAACCATTTTTTCCCAATTTCAATAGGCCAAAAAATATGACAATTAAATTTTTACACAAATTAACATGGACAGAAAGACAGACAGACAAAGGCACAGAAATATGCCTGCATTAAATTTGTACACAAATTGACATGGACAGACAGACGGACATAGCTAAATCGAATCAGAACGTGATTTTGAGTCGATCGGTACGCTTGTTAAGGGGTCTATCTCTCTTTCTTGTGGTGTAGGGTATAAAAATATTAAAAACTTGTACCCGTTTTTCGAACAAGCTGAGTTTTCGAACAGTTTGAAAGTCCAAAGCGTTTTTGAAAATTGTGGGAATTTGACCCTTGTCCAATTTTTAGAAAAAAATCCCCTTTTCAAAGATTTTCGACGGTCAGTCTGGACATCAATAACATGACATAGTAATGACCAATCAGTATCCCTATCAGAAGCTGCTTGATCATGCTTCCACAGACCTAAGTTAAGCCAAGGCACTATTCGAAAAACTTGTTACCTGAGTGATATACGATACTAAACACCAGTCACGAGACTCTTTAGACTAAAGCTGAGTATGTACCTCTAGTGATATTTTCTGTTTCAGCCAAGACATTTATACCGCCACTGAAAAATAGTTGTATAGAATACATGATGGCGACAAACATCGATTTATAATTGGCCGTATTTTAATCTACTAATAAACAACATATTGGTGTAATTAATCGTTTTTAATTTCGCCAGAGGTGAATACTGCGCTTAACCAGAAACTCTTGACTAATGAGAAACCCACGAACAAAACATATTTTCCCTGAATGAGACTAAGATCGTTGTTGATCTCCTTCTTGCAGTTGTAACAGTTTGTTGTGTTTTATCTTCCGTCAGCTTAATTCTGTTGAGGATCCAGATCCAGGAACTCTGCGACTAAGATGGGGTGCGTCCAGAGGGTCTAAGTCGAGTGGGTCTGGCTGGGCAGTTAAACAGGTGACGTGTGTCGTGTGGTCCTTGATAACAATCGGGACGTACATCCTGCAAGTTGGCATCAATCCTTGCCCTGTAGGAATTGAGGCGGCTGCTTCTGCCGGATTGTAATTGAGCCAGAACTACTCTGGTTTGCCGGAGGAGGTCAATTTCTTCAGGTGCAATGACCACAATCACCCGCTAGCTGTTTACCGCATCTGCTACTGTGTTTGCATGAATGTTGTTTAGACCCGAATGTTGTCTAGAGGTTCTCTCGCGGGTAGAATCTTCGTCTCCTAATGGAGGTAGTCCACATGAGAACTGAGGAGACAGCCCGTCGCAGTTCGAAGGACGGCATTTTGACAGGTGGTCGGACTCATGTCACCGTCGACCATCACATTCATCTCAGTATTCCCCTCACGTGTATTTGTTGTGAAAAATGTGGCTAAAGATTTGGTGGCAGATATCTTCAAATCTCTTGCTGACAAATAAGTGGCAAGTACGTTGAGATAAAAATTCGTTAGCAACCACACATATAATTCGCGACCCAGCGTTTCAGGTCTGGCTGGAGGAACGTATTGGCGATGCCCTCAAATAGTTTGACATGGCCGACCATGTGGAATGCCTACGTTAGGTCCAGTACCACGAGGACCGTCCTATTACAAGGCGTGGCCAGATTGAAGCCACGGCAAATGTGTGCGATGATGACATGCAAAACAGTTGTTGTTCTATGCAGTCTTCGAGATCCATGCTGATGCTCGGCGAATGGGAATTCTCCAACGAGACTCGGAAGGAGTAGTGCCTCAAGCGTCTTGGCTACTGGTGAGAGAAGGGAGATCGGTCTGTACGACTCCCCCATACTCGGGTCCTTTCCCGGCTTCAGTAGCGGGATCGTTCTGCCCATCTTCCAGACATCGGAAAATATAAAACTGTTAATGACTGGTTGAGGACAGCTGTGAGGTACTCAACTCCCAGTTGATCCAGATCCTTCAGCATCAGTGTAGAGATTCCGTCGGGGCCCAACGCCTTGGATGATTTGGCGCGCCGGATAACATTCGTAATTTCGCCCACTGTTAATTGTGATGGCTATGCTTCGTCTTGGAGACCACTGATACGACAAATGGCTTTTCTCAAAGGTTGAACAACCTTGCTCATCTCTTCGGATCAGTCACTGTTACGTCGCCAAAAGTAACTGAGGGCCTGTCATCCCGTCTACCGGGGTTCGTGAGTGACTTAACAGTAGACCACAGCTTGCCTAAACCGGTGCCTAAGTTACATTGCTCCCAGTATTCCAGCCACAATTTCCGCCTATGTTCGTTGACTACCCTATTTATTTCCAGATTCAGCTCGCTTATTCTGAGGTACGTGGTGTCAATACAACGAATCTCATCGCGCTCGTTTACGAGTATTCGACCGCTAGTATAAAGCGAGTGGCTGCTGCGTTAATGATGTCTCGAAATTTCCTCTCGGCAACTAGCGCTTTTGAGTTCACTGAAGCGGCGATTGGTGAACTCTCTGAAGCCGATCCAGTAAGCCTTCTTCTGTTCGACAAACGCTCAGAGGTTATGAAGTCGGATGGTCGGTCGATGGTGAGAATGATAGAGAGGTGGTCTGATCCTAAGGAATAGACGGTTTGCCAGGATACTTCACTCAGGGAATGCAATGAAAATATCTTCTCGTAATCCTAGTGGGGCATCCTCATTCACCGTGCAAAATGTGGTTACCTCTCCCTGCCATGAAACGTGATGCGTATTAAAGATTCCTAGAACCAGACGATTAGCCCTCTTATGTCGGGCTTGTAAGCTTGGCCATTAACTGGGTCACAACTACCAACCGGTGGTATGTACGCGTTGTATACCTCTATCTCGGCAGTACCGAACCTAACTGCTATCCCCAAAGACTCCATTTAGGGGTCACTTGTGACAGGCGCAGGCGAGATGGGTCTGTACTGCAGGGAATGGTGTATCGCAAAATCCAATTCCCCATCTCCATTCCTTAAGCGATCCTTACGTAGCACGTGACAACTGTACGGGCTGCAGGTATTGATCAGTTTTGTCTCCTGGATCGCTGCAACCACTATGTTCTTCCGACACATAAAATTCATTATGTATCGATCTTGCCCCGCTTACCAATGCAATTCAATTGCAAGATAAATACACTTCCCGGCAACATTGGGGCTGGGTGCTGTTGTAGCGTATATTGCTGCACGGGAGAGGTCGGAGGTCACATAGTCCAACGACGAGAACGCAGAAGGCGACGACGACGACGATCAATCCCATGGCAGCTGGTTGTACGTACCGGATTGACCCGATGAAGTCCTTCATCGGCAATGGCTGCCGCCTCAGTGTGCAACACACTGCTACAACAACAACAACAACGACGACGATTGTGACTCACTGCTGTCTATGTCCGCACAGCACCTTGCAACATATTCAGTATGACTATACTCCCGTAGTGACGTAAGGCCAGAGCAAGATCGGAAATGTAACCACTCCATGAACCGGTTACACTAACACCGACCGATGATGGGGGCGGATCTTGCAAACAGGAACCAGGGTCCGGGGTTTTTTCTTTTAAATTCCGGCATGGACAAGAAGCGTGTGGAGAAGGCATACCGCGATGTGGCTCTTCCATGACGAAAAAAAGGACGAACACGTAAACTGAGGTAGCAGCCCTTGCCGTTGAGGATTCCATTGGGCCAATCCGGTGAGAACAACCGGCTGCAATAAGATCGTCGCAAGTAGCAGTGTACGGTACAGAAATTCATTGTTTGGTGGTTTACATTACATGCTCGGTCATATTGTGGAACCGCTGAGACGTTGAAATTTCATGTACCTCGTTTTTCATTATACAATTAAGCATGCATCAATATTTAAACCTCCTAATCTTTCTCAATTAGACCATTCACATATAAGGTCAAAAAAGGTAGAACGAGGGTTCCTCATGTTTTAAGAAGACGGGTTGGCTTATATCCCTTTGTTTTATTTGTCCCGAGAAAAAAGTGTCATGAAACAGGAAATGAAATAAGGATACGAAAGCCTACAAAATTCAATTGTTATATTCAGGGAGATACGAAAGTCTATGTATGGTTTAAAATTTTGCTAAGGATATAGTTTTGTATAATGAGAGATTCGTAAGGAAACAAAATTTGGGTTAAATTTGTAAAATATATGGCATTTTTATAAGACTTCATTTCTTCTATTGTGTCTTTTTAGGTTCCATCCTATGCAAATTGCAAAATATGAAGTTTCGTCCAGTGTGTCAAGACAATTACCAGACGCGTCTGCAACATTTTTTAGATCACGATCTGAATAAATTCATGTCAGCCGTTTCAGATGTACAAATTAAGCAGATCAACAACAATGACAGCACTAGAGTTTCGCATGTCGGCTTAAAAGATATGCCGGTAATTACAATGAAAATACGACTTCAGAATTCTACACCAAATTTTCTTTGAACGTTTAACACCGGTATTCACAAAACTTAATACATCTTTATAGTAGATTTACTTTACAGTTCTATAAAGCAAATCTGGCAAATGAGCGCACTTTACGCTACGCTACATTAAGTTTTGTGAATATGGTCATAAGCTGGTAAAAGGGATCTCAAATTTTTTAGATGAAACCGTCCTCAACCCATTTTGCTTTTTAATAATCTCTGTGATTCCAGACTGCGAACCACAGTTATAAAACTAAATCTTAGATTCTTAAGTTTTCATAGATTGTAACATCATGCAACTACATAAATGTTTCAATATTAATTTTCCTATTTTTATTACAGTTTGATATTGTGTTAAAAATCTTTAGCTACCTGGATTTGATTTCATTATTTCGTGTGGGCCAGGTGTCGCGCTTCTTCTATGATGTCTCCAATCATCCACTGTTATACAGTGAATTGAATTTGAAACCATATTGGCATTTAGCATCGACGGAATTGCTTTCGACATTGGCCAAGAGAGCAACAGTGCTTAAGAAATTGGATATGTCATGGTGTGGCTGTACCATACAAACAGTGTCGCCAACGGAATTCAAAAAGTATGTACAGTTGTCCATAACCAGTTCACAATCTCAAACATGTCTCAATATTTACCACCGTAGATTCATACAACAAAGGGGCGATACATTGACCCATTTACGTTTGAATTCCTCGAAATTCTTGAATTCCAGCTGCATTGAAACCCTGGGTATAGTCTGTGATAATTTAAAAGGTTTGTATAACATTTGACTAAAGTCTCATTGCGACTGATTGATACAAGCGAATGGTGATATTCTTTATACCCTACAGAACTCTCTTTGCGAAATTGCTCTCTGAGCCCGCCTCTGTTAAATTTTAGCTGCTTGGCTAATTTGAAAAATCTCGAACGTTTGGATTTATTTCAAACGGTGATTGAACAGGACCTACTTTTGACCATGTTGGAAAGTAATCCCAAATTAAAACACTTAAATTTAGGTAAGAAGCATTGCGAAGTGTCTTTTCGGTATGTTTAAACGTTACACTTAAATTTTATTATTAATTATACATAGCTTTTTGTAATGTTGCTGTAAATATGGACGATGTGGCTTTACATGTTTCGGAATATAATAAAAATTTGGTCTCCCTGGATATGTGGAAAGCTCATTTTCTCTCAGCGCAGGGAGTGCTGGCCCTATCTAAGTGTCATGATCTCGAAGAAGTGGATTTTGGTTGGTGGTATGTATATATACGTATTTGTTATACCCTCCACCATGGGAGGGAGGTATACTAATTTCGTCATTCTGTTTGTAACACCTCGAAATATGCGTCTAAGACCTTATAAAGTAGATATATTCTTGATCATCCCATGGCAGCCGGTTGTACGTACCGGATTGACCTGATAAAGTCCTTCATCGGCAAGGGCTGCCGCCTCAGTGTACAACACACTGCTACAACAACAACAACATCACCATGACATTTTAAGTCGATCTAGCTATGTCCGTCCGTCCGTCTGTCTGCCGAACGCAAGCTAATTTTCTAAGGATTAAAGCTAGACGCTTGAAATTTTGTAGGTCGGTTGGGATTATAAATGGGCCAATTTGGTCTATGTTTTGATATAGCTGCCATATAAACCGATCTTGGGTCTTGACTTCTTGAGCCTCTAGAGGGCGCAATTTTTGTCCGATTTGACTGAAATTTTGCACGTGATGTTTTGGTATCACTTCCAACTAAGTATGGTTTAAATCGGTTACTAACCTGATATAGCTGTCATATAAACCCATCCTGAATCTTGAGTTCTTCAGCTTCTTCAGAGAGCGCTATTCTTATCCGACTGGTTGTAATTTTGCATGCGGTGTTTTGGTATCACTTCCAACATCTGTGCTGAGTATAATTCAAATCGCTTCATCACTTGGTATAGCTGTCATATAAACCGATCTTGGATCTTGACTTCTTGAGCCGCTAGAGGGCGCAATTCTCGTTCGATTTGGCTGAAATTTTGCGTGAGAAGTTTTGTTATGACTTCCAACAACAGTGCTTAGTATGGCGCAAATCGGTACATAACCTGATATAGCTGCCATATAAACCGATCTGGGATCTTGAATTCTTAAGCCTCTAGAAGGCGCAATTCTTATCCGATTTTGTACAACGGCTTCTCCCATGACCTTCAACATACGTGTCCCATATGGTCTGAATCGATCTATAGCTTGATACAGCTCCCATATAAACCCATCTCCCGATTTTGCTTCTTGAGCCCCTACAAGGCGCAATTCTTATCCGAATGGACTTAAATGTTACACAATGACTTCTACAATGTTCAGCATTGAATTCATTTATGGTCCGAATCGGACAATAACTTGATATAGCTCCAATAGCACAATAGATCTTATTCAATATTCTTTGTTTGCCTAAAAAGAGATGCCGCGCATTGAACTCGACAAATGCTATCCATGGTGGAGGGTACATAAAATTCGGCCCGGCCAAACTTGGCACTCTGTTACGTGTTTTAAAGTTAATATTGTAAATGAATTTTTTATTTTGGTTATTTTTCTTTTCCAGCTTACGAGAGGCAACCTTGGGTGACAGCTTGAAAGAGTTTCTTATGAAATGCCCCAAACTTAAAAAGTTATTTTTGGCCGCTGTGCGTGGCCTAACCGATCGTGATTTAGAGGATATTGCCAATTTGTGTCCGAATTTGGAACAATTAGATCTAATGGGTGTTTTGGGTATATCCAAAGAAAGATATCAAGAGTATGTCAAATAGACCATCTTCTGATAAAACACAATTTCATATCATATCTATTTTTTTATGTTGTTAATTTTTAGCATTCTTCAAAAATGTAAAAAACTTGAATTGATGGATTTAAGCTTTTGCGATAACATCATGGATTATGAGGTAAATTTATTTGTTCATTTACAAACCCAAGTGTATGAATTTAATTTTTTGTTTTTGCTTTTTTTTAGGTGGCTATGTGGTCTCATAACTTTAAAGTAAATATCAAATGCTGTCATGTACCTAACGAAATTAGATAAGTTTTTATGGAGTATTCTTAAAGGAACCTATAGTCAAATTTTTAAGAGTAACAAATCCAAGAAAAGCCTTTAATGCATAATTTGTAGTTACTATAAAAAGACAAACTGTTAATGTGTGTAGATAGTAAATAAAAAATTAAAACTGTAAGTGTGTTCGTATAGTCCAAAAATTTGCACAAATTGTTACTCGAAATTGTTCGCGTACTTTTTTGGCCAGCGGAAGAGGACGGAAGAATGCGTAAGAGCGAGCTAAATTTTGAGATATTCGAAATTGAGAGCGTACAAATATCTGCTGGAGATTTTTTTTCCAGCAGAAATTTGGAACAGCTGTTTTATGAAATCCAGCTGTTAAATTAAATACAAATTTTTGCTGGTAAAGTACGCGAATAGATCTTATAAGTGCTAATTTATTTGAACTTCATAATGAACCTTAAATAGGCATGGCTCATGGTACAATTAAGAGGTAGCGTCATTAGAACAACAACAAAAATCTACCCCAACGAAACTACCTTGAGTGACAAATGCCGTAAATTGAAATGACAAAGTTGTATTTTAGAAATAAACTTTCATTTTACAACTTATCTTCTTCAAATGTATTTTATATATGTATTTTCATCATTATAACACTTTTTGTTGCTTATGTGTGGAATATCGGATCTAAGAGAACACATTTTTTAGATTTTGTACTCAGCTGTTCGCATGATTTCACCTTATAAGTGCATCCTGGGCATGGCTGGTATTTTATCCAACATTCCGTTGAGAAAAGAGAGAAGCTTCTTGTTTAGTTTTTGGAATTATCCGTTTGTAGGCAGACACCAAAGCACAGTACGATATACTGTTGAGGTAACCCTTATTAGATTAGGTTAGGTATGAGGGGCAGTCCTTTACAGGCTCACTTAAACAATTTTAAGTCCATTGTGATACCACAGTAGCGACAGACCAAGGTTTCTGGCGGGAATCGAACCCACGACTCCTGCACTGGTAATCCATAGCACGCTACCAACTCGGCTACCGGGGCGCCCTCGTAACCCTTATTGCTGCACTTGAATGTGGCATCAGCAAGCAGCGTACCAATCTGGCAACGCATATAAGTGATGCGCGGTAAAGGCAGTGCTTACTAGAGGTGTGC
Source organism: Stomoxys calcitrans (assembly GCF_963082655.1). Taxonomy (NCBI): domain Eukaryota; kingdom Metazoa; phylum Arthropoda; class Insecta; order Diptera; family Muscidae; genus Stomoxys; species Stomoxys calcitrans. Next base: position 74,475,077 of record NC_081555.1, on the reverse strand, counting down.
ACATAAGTTGTGAGTTGTCGTATCACGCATGAATCACGTGATTCGTGAGTGAGATCTAAATCAAATTACGTGATAGTGCGTGGATTGAATTAAAATTCTTCTAAAAATAGAAAATTGCAAATTTTGCCCATGAACATTCCACTAAGGAACAGGGGCAAACTTCTCACATATCAATTAGTGCAGTCCGATTCAAGTTTTAAGCTCAATGATAATGGGGCTCCTTTTTATAGCCGTATAGTCCGTACGGCGTGCCGCAGTGCGACACCTCTTTGGAGAGAAGTTTTACATGGCATAGTACCTCACAAATGTTGCCAGCATTAAGAGGGAAAAGCCACAGCTGAAAAAATGAAAAGAGCAAATAAGTGGTTGTGCAGATGTGAAAGAGCTTGTACATTAATATACGTACTTTAAAATACCGCATGATTTGAGACACTTGGAAAAAATATTCGTTTCATGGAAAATATATTTTCAACCGTGAGTTGTGAGTCTCTCGTGACTTCTGAGTATCTCGTGAGTGTCTTGTGAGTGATGATTTTTCTCGTGAGCCGTGGTGTCTCGTGAGTCTTGAATCGAGCGTGAGTAAAATTTTTATCTCTTGAGCGTACATGAGTCAATTTTTACGATTTTTTTCGTATGCAGATTAGATGTTTTATATGGAAGCTATAACAGGTCATAAACCGATTAAGACCATTTTTTTTATTTATATACTTGGTTTTACGTACAACAAGACAAGGTGGCCGCATTTCTACAACAAAGCATCAAATGTCAAAATTTGTAAACAAGGCGAATTAAATTCGATTCGACATTAAATATTTTCGCAAATTTGCTTTGACCAGTCAGAGCAAGAAGAAGGCGTATTTAATAAGGTGGCCGCATCGGCACAGCCGATGGAACTTTTGGATCGATTATTGATGACAACCTTAGTTCAATTGCGTTGTCTGTAGACAAATTACAAATTAAGGCATTACGGATAGCAACTTTCAACTGAAGTTGCCAGTGTCAGTCCCAAAAAATCAGATTTATCGGCAACCACTTTTTTAACAACTCCAAATTGTTAATTTGTTTGTGTTGGTTAAAATCCACACAAACTAATAGTAATTCTTGATGTTAAATAAAATGGAGGCAAACCCAAATGCAGCCCGGGTTTTTATAAGGCGAATTCAAAAATGAAAAATATAAACTTCGAAATAAATATATTTGAAATTGATTTTTGTCTTTGCTGCTGTTATGGTTCTTAAATTTAGGTTATATAATGTTAAGTGTCTGACAAACTCAATCGCTATCAACTTCACTCAGGGAACTTAGGTTCATTGTGTCGCCCCCGAAAAAGATTCAAAAAGCGCTATAGAACGCAGAGAAAATTTACAGCAGTACAATGCCAGGAGGCCACCGTAGCGCAGAGGTTAGCATGTCCGCCTATGACGCTGAACGCCTGCAACATTTGTGAGGTATTATACCATGTAAAGCTTCTCTCCAAAGAGGTGTCGCATTGCGGCACGCCGTTCGGACTCGGCTATAAAAAGGAGGCCCCTTATCATTGAGCTGAAAAACTTGAATCGGACTGCACTCATTGATATGTGAGAAGTTTGCCCCTGTTCCTTAATGGAATGTTCATGGGCAAAATTTGCATTTTTACAATGTCAGACAGTAGAATGAAGAAGATAAGAAGCCAACATGCATGACAAGAATAAGGACCAAGCGGGCTGGAAAAGTTCCCTCCAATCTGCCATTTCAAGCCCCAATTGTAGTCCAGAATAGCGAAAGGACTATGAGCGTGAAAATAATTTAGATAGGAAAAAAGGTATTCGTTTAGCCATAATACTGCGCCTAACCCCACAATTTCAGGACAGTGTCACAATAGATGCTTAACCACCTATAACTCCCCCCTCATCCCCAAAAAGCATGCGTATGTCCGCCACCTGCCCAGCGCGACGTAAAAGTCCTGACATTACAATGGCTTTTAAGGACCCCTATCAGTAGTGAAAGCGGTAGCTCCAAAACAACTAGAAGTGTTTTCCTGAACACACCAAGTTACCTGATAATGGTAAATAGCGGAAATGATCTAAAAATCACAAATATTCAAAAGCCTCAAAAAAGGGGTACAAAACCCGTCCTTGTGGTGATTGAGCTCTAATCACTATATTCCCATTTGAGCCTTTTGCTAGTAGTACACTAGTTATTCCGCCTATTAAAAAAGTATGAACTTATTTGAGGACTAAAGGTACTCAAATAAATTGGTCTATTTTTAGAACAAACAGCAATGCCTTTTGCTCCCGTTGGTGCTCCTGTTTTTGCTTACTCCTGGAAAGTAATTATGAACTTGAGTTTCCTCTAACTCTTGTCTTTGGGTTGCACCCACACCCATCATATCGTTCATGTGTAGAGGATTGAGTTCATAAAAAGAGCATCTCGACATAGAGTATTGAGCCCATAAAATAAGCATTTTTCATCCGATATCGATGAAATTTGTAACAATGAGTTTTAGTAGACCTCTATACTCCTTTGCCGAGTGTGGTCCAGGTTGGAAAACATTTGGATATAGTTGCCATATAGACCGATCTGCCGAAATAGAGTATATAGCCCATAAAAGGAGCATTTTCATCCGATTTCGATGAAATTTAAAACAGTGAGTTTTGGTAGACCCCTACACCTTTTTGTTGAATGTAGCCCAGATCGAACCATATTTGGATATAGCTGCCATATAGACAGATCGCACGAATTAAAATATTTGGAGGTTTATATAATTTTATGTTTGAAGATTATTTCATGCAAATGAAGACCGTGACTGCGCTTCGAATGGTCCATACGCTTAATCCAATTTTGTCATAATCTTTCCAACATTTCGGCCGGTATCTCACGAACAAATGCTTCAACGTTATCTTCCAATGCTTCAATTGAAGCGAGCTTGTCTGTATAGACAAGAGCTTTAACATGCCCACAAAAAATTGTCTAAAAGCGTTAAATCGCACGATCTGAGCGGCCAAATGATCGATCCCAAACGTGAAATAATATATTCACCGAACTCGCCTCTCAATAAGTCCATTGTTATGCGTGCTGTGTGGCATGTGGCACTGTCTTGTTGAAACCACATGCCATGCCAATGAAGCTCACGATAGAGCTCTCCATTCACAGTTACGTTACGATTCGCATCATCTTGGAAGAAGTACAGACCAATGATGCCACCAGCCCATAATCCGCACTAAACTGTGACTTTTTCTGGATGCATTGGTAGCTCTTATTTTGCTTCTGGCTGATCTTCTCTCCAAAATCGACAATTCAACTTATTTACGTACCCATTGAGCCAAAAGTGAGCTTCGTCGTTGAAGATGAAGAAGCGCGAGATGAACTTTCTAACAGAGCACTCATTTTGATATAAAATTCAATAATTTGAGAGCCTTGTTCGTTTGTAAGACGATTCATGGTTAAATTATAGACCAAACTGAAGATGTTCAAAAGCGATACAAAACAAGAAACGTGCGTCCCGATACGGGACGAGCACCAGACAGACTGGAACATTGAGGTCCGATCTGTGTTGTGTTCATTGCTGTCACGAGAAGCTTAACTGCGAGCTACCGAGCGCGTCCACAGGACAATCAGCTGTATCGAGCGGAGAGTTTCAGTGAGAGGTCGGGCGGCGGAGGCTCCTGTTCGATATGACATGGCGAGTTATTGGCGTTTAAAAAACCAATGGCTACCCTGTTCCCGCGGCGATCGGTACTTTGGACCGGAACGAGCTTGCTCACCTACAGGAGTTTCACGAGAAACGCCACCTCCACATAAAAATGTAGCAACAACAACAATGCAACGTGCGTGAGCTGTTTAAACCAGTGTCGCCAAAAAGATAATAGCTAAAAGATCACCCTTTATTAAAAAAACTTTCAAAATATGAAAAATTGTTGCAACTGTCACAAAAAACCAAGAATACAAAAAAAAATTTAATTTTTATGCTCCAGGTTTATTATGGAAGATGTTCCAGCTGGATTTAAAATAGCATATAAAAATGGAAGGAAGGTGGCGCAAAGGACTTAAATTCATGGAAAACGTTGTTGTTGTTGTTGTAGCAGTTTATTGTGTTCTATCTTTCGTCTGCTTGATTCTGTTGAGTGTCAGGAACTCCGCGACTAAGATGGGGTGCGTCCACAGGGATCTGGGTCTGAGTCGAGTGGGTCTGGCCGGGCAGTTAAACAGGTGACGTGTATCGTGCGGTCCCTGGTTACAATCGGGACATGCATCTTGCACGTTGGCATCAATCCTAGCTCTGTGGGAATTGCGGCGGCTGCATCTGCCGGAACGTAATTAAGCCAGAACTACTCTGGTTTGCCGGGGGAGGTCGATTTCTTCGGGTGCAATGGGTGGCGGTCGTTCTCCATGAACTACATTTACCCGGTAGCCAATTAACGCGTCTGCTACCGTGTCTGCATGAATGTTGTTCAGACCCGCTTGATATGCCGCTTGATCTAGAGGTTCTCTCTTGTAGCGCTGAACCTCACGCTCTAGATCGTGTAGATCTACCTTAAGGCTTCTGGGCGGTGGGTATCTATCCACAAGATGATGATTTGGATGTTTTCTGCGATAACAGCCCAGAACGTATTGCTTAGACAGCATGTAGTTATGTCTTCGCACTGGTAGGATCTTTGTCTCCTGATGGAGGTGGTCCACATGAGAACTGAGGACACAGCCCGTCGCAGTTCGGAGGACGGCATTCTGACAGATCTGAATATTATTCCACTGCGTGTCACAAAGTTGACGTGACCACACTGGCGCTGCATAACTTACCACAGACCGGCCAATTGCTTTGTACGTGGTCAACAAGGCTTCTTTGTCTGCACCCCAAGTGCTGCCAGCGAGTGACTTGAGGACCTTGTTTCTACTTTTGACTTTATTGCAGATTGCTGTGGCATGTGGAGAGAAAGTGTAGGAGCTGTCAAATGTGACGCCAAGTATTTTGGGACACTTGATGGTCGGAATCATTTCTCCATCGACCATCACAGTTAGCTCAGTATTCACCTCACACGTATTTGTAGTGAACAGTGTGGCTGAAGATTTGGTGGCGGATATCTTCAGATTTCTTGCAGCGAAATATGAGGCAAGCTCGTTGAGGTAGACGTTCAACCTATCGCAGATGTCATCAATGGGTGGGGGGTCTGATGCCATGATCGTACAATCGTCCGCATATGATACGATCTCTATGCCGTCTGGAGGGGGTGGGATGGAGGAAAGGTAGAGGTTAAACAGAGCCGGAGATATCACCCCACCTTGGGGAACTCCCTGTTTCACTCTACGGTGTTTCGACTTCTTATCCCTAAATTCCACAAATGACTGGCGGCCACACAGATAATTCGCGACCTAACGTTTCAGGCCTGCCTGGAGGGACGTGTTGGCGATGTCCTCAAATAATTTGGCATGGCTGACCGTGTCGAATGCCTTCGATAGGTCCAGTGCCACGAGGACCGTCCTATCACATGGCCTGGGTTGATTGAAGCCACGGCAAATGTGTGTGGTGATGGCATGCAAAGCTGTTGTTGTGCTGTGCAGTCTCCGAAATCCATGTTGATGCTCGGCGAATGGAAATTCTCCTACGAGGCTCGGGAGGAGTAATGCCTCAAGCGTCTTTGCTACTGGTGAGAGAAGGGAGATCGGTCTGTACGACCGAGTCTTTTCCAGGCTTCAGGAGCGGGATCACTCTGCCCATTTTCCAGACATCGGGAACTATAAGAGTGTTCAATGACAGGTTAAGGACAGTGTAAGGTACTCAACTCCAGGTGAATCCAGATTCTTCAGCATCAATGTAGAGATTCCGTCGGGGTCCAACGCCTTGGAAGATTTGGCGCCACGGATGACATTCGTAACTTCGCCCACGGTAAATTGTGATGGCTGTTCATCGGCTCGGAGACCACGAATACGGCGAATGGCTCTCCTCCTTGCCCTGTCTCTCTCGGGATGCACAATAAATTGACGGTTGAACAACCTGGCGCATCTCTTCGGATCAGTCACGGTTATCTCGCCAAAAGTGACTGAGGTCCTGTCGTCCCGTCTACCGGGGTTCGAGAGAGACTTAACAGTGGCCCACAGTTTGCCTAAGTTACATTGCTCCAAGTGTTCCAGCCACAAATTCCGCTTATGTTCGTTGACTACCAGGATTCACTAATAGTGAATCAGTGAATTCAGTGAATCCTGGTTGACTACCCTGTTTATTTCCAGATTCAACTCGCTGATTTTGGGGTTAGCGGGGTCCATAGCACGAATCCCATCACGCTCGTCTGCGAGTACCACTGCTTGCGCTGGGAAATTGGGTCGCACTTGTGGTATTCGACCGGCTGGTATAAAGCGAGCGGCTGCTGCGTTGATGATGTCTCGGAATTTCCTCTCGGCCACAAGCACATCAGAGGGGGGTGGCAGTTCATTGAAGCGGCGATTGGTATACTCTCTGAAGCCAGTCCAATCGGCCTTCTTATAATTGATGAACGTCCGGCGCTCAGAGGTTATGAAGTCGGGTGGTCGGTCGATGGTGAGAATTATGGTGAGGTGGTCTGACCCCAAAGAGATGACGGCTTGCCAGGATACGTCACTCAGGAGATCAGGGGATGCAATTGAGATGTCTGGCGAGCTGCTGCACCTCCTCGTAATCCTAGTGGGGGCATCCTCATTCACCGTGCAAAACGTGGAGCTGTCTATCTGCTCTGCCAAAGCTATGCCACGCTGGTCGTCACCTAGGGGAGAATGCCATGACGTGTGATGTGCATTAAAATCCCCCAGAACCAGATGACTATGGCCAGATAGCAACCCACTTATGTCGGGGTTGTAAGCCTGGCCATTAATCGGGACACAGCTACCAACCGGCGGTATATACACGTTGTATATCTCTATCTCGGCAGTACCAGACCTGACTGCTACCCCCATACATTCTATGTATGGGTCACTAGCGTCAAGCGCAGGCGAGATAGGTCTATGTCTAGCGGCAGCCCTTGCCGATGAGGATTCTATCGGGTCAATCCGGTGCGTACAACCGGCTGCCATGGGATTGATGGAAAACGTTCTAAAAGTTGCGTTGATGCCAAGGTTCTACTCATTTTTCTTCTTAACTTCCTATATCTGTTCAAGATCTCAAACTTTACAAAAAAAAGTACACTTTGAAAAAGTGACGAGCACACTAACACATTGACACACTCTATCCAAATCGTAGGGCTTATGTTCTTAGTTAACCGTCCATCGTTGCTTTAAAGTTTAATGCCGGTTGTGCATTCTTGTCCATTTATGATTTAAAGTATAGATGGTCAACAACCAGGATTCACTAATAGAAGGTTAGGTCACATGCAAAAACACAAAGTGGATAGGCCCCATAAACATCATTAAGGATGTCAAATCTGACGATTGAAAATGTCATCATATAGGAGAAAACGTAAACAAAGAATGAATGTAAAAAGAGAACAAGTTGACATCCTCAATGCCAAGTACTGCCAAATATTAAAAAAAAAGTATATCGGCTGATCGCTTGGCTTAACCTTATTCAGTGAATCCTGGTCAACAACGTACAAGCGCACATAAATTCCTACGTCCGCGGGCTTAGGAAAGTGCCCAACACTGCTTGAAAGCTGCCAAAATCTCAAACAGTTACCGTAACAGCGTGACAAGAAAATGCTTACCCTGTGTTTTGGCTCATTACAAATTTGCACCTCCAAAACTGGATATCCTATTAAATTTCAACAGCTTTTATGGTTGTTAAACAACTTCCACAACGTAAATTGCAGAATGACTTTTTGATTTCTTATCACGATACGCTCTTTCACTAATCTTACGTATAATTTCTATCATGTGAGGCCCCCATGAAGACAGTGGTTGTGCAATGGAATGTCACTACAAACGAACGAAACCTGTCGTCGTTGTGGCGACCGCAGTTGTCAAACTCGATTGATTCAGCATAGTCAATAAAGTGAGAGAAATAGCCTTTTTGCAAAATACCTAGGCTACAAATTTAATAAGTTTTGAAATTATATGTATGTGAATATGTGTCGATTGGCAAAAAATAAACATTTTAGTGTTTTACTGAGTTCGATACTTGACCACGCTCTAATAGAAAAAAATTGAATCAGCTGAGCTGACACTTTGGGCTTTCTTCTTTTGTATCTTATTCCATCGTTCGTCTTCATCATTTTTAGTTGTTCAGTTCTCTCTCTTCTCTGGCTACCATAATTTTAGTGGAATTTAGTGCGTTGCAATTTTTTTTTCAAGCACGGATTCTTGCAAAAATATTCTTGCAACAATTAAAACGAAAATACTAAACGGTTCGCAACCTAGTGGATGTGCGTCAAAGGAATTCACAAAATAAAGTTTGACAGATATATTAGATGGCCAGAGAATAGAAAGCGAAAACGTGGTAATATTAATCGAAGAAAATATCTAAGGAAAAAAAAAAACCAAAAAAGTTTTGTGTGTGATACAAGCAAGAACCACCGATTCAAGCAATGTTAGTGAACAAGAATAAATAATATCAAAAGGAAAAGAGCCAAACGACCGACCGCCGTCGTCGTTGTCCGTATGAGCCAAATTATTTCTTGGTGAGGAAAAAAAAAAATAATAAAAAAGAATACCAAAGAGAGATGTGAAAACATAAAAATATGCCAACAGAAGAAGAATAATATTCCGAGTTTCGAAGCAAGTTACAAAACGTCGAGAAGGAAGTGCGTAGCCAGTGGCCTTTTCGTGTGGTGTTCATCCCGAGGAAATTGTAGTTATCATCGTTTTCAATTCTTTCTAAAGACGAGTTTAACTTAACATAATTCTAGCTTGGCCCATATACCTCATCCAGTTCGCAGTTTTCGTTGTTCGTTTTCTATAACGAACACGCCTTAAATTCTTGATCGATCTCTCGTTTAATCCGAAACAATTTCGCAAAGTTGTGTCTTCCCCAAAATGTTTAGAATGTTCCGATTAATTTTTGTGTGTTTATTTTATTAGAAATCCTAGAAAAAAAATACCTTAGTGAAACTTGTTCTTCATTACATTACAACAACAATAAACACGTTTACGTTGCCCGTCACCTTCGTCAAGAAAAACAACAACGACAGCAGCAACGACGACGACGTAGCAGCAAACGGCAAACATTTTGGTTGATATCGTCACGACCAACAACAACAAAACATTTTTTTTTTTTAGGAAAAACAAATTGAAAATAAGCAAAATTTAAAACTTAATTCTTTATACGACGCCTAGAAAATGGATGAGGATGAAAATAATCCAGGCAATGGTAATAGGAATCGAGAACATGTGGCTGGTACCTCCACCTCTTCTACCTCTGCCTCCATCTCCTCAGCATCTGCCTCATTGTCCTCAGCAAGCAATACCAGCAATCAGCCTAGACCAGTTTCGCCTGCTGTCGAAGCCACTTCGGATTTGGATTTCGATGATGATGACGATTTGCTAGACACAATTGAGGTGACCGTTACTACTGACGGCGCTCCAATGCCTCGCGATGATACGGATGACATGGAGCTCATAAATTTATCCTCCCCCGCCTCGGTAGTGAATAGTCTGGTAACTTCATTGGCGGCGGTGGCTAATGCTTCGGCCCAGTTAGCCGCCAACACCAACAGGCCACCCCAACGATCCCCCGAAGCCCATGAACGTGTGATAAATGTGGGTGGAAATCTGATTACATGGAATTTCGAAAATAATCTTAATGCAGCCACACAAAATATGCCTGCAGGTGCTGCAGCAAATCCGGGTATCGGATCTGTTGCGCCCTGGGATGCCCGATTAGCCACTGCAGCTGCCCAAGCAACGGCCTCAAGATCACCCAATTTGAGCGGTGGTAACGTTGTGCCTTATAACTACCAAAATAGAATGGATACAGTTGCCAGTGGGGCAGCTGCCTCACGCTCTCCAAATGCCACAGTGGGAGATCTTATTGCCTGGGACTACAATTCTATGTCAGGGCACGATGATGGCGATGAGCCTTCCACTTCAGATAGAGCCAATGATCCAAGTTCCGCCGACACCGGTGCCGATGATTTTGGCCTGGGTGCTGCCGCAGAGGGGGCTTCGTCGGCTGGTGGTGCAGTTCCAAGTTTCTTCTTTGACACTTCGTCGTTTCGCTCGCGTACCCGCAAAGAAGTTGCGGCACTTATTAATGCCGAGTGTTGTCGCGGTGGACCCACTCCCGATTTGGACTATATCATGGATAGATTTTTCAATCCGAGTACACCCATAGATAATGCTGATAATATCTCTTGGATACGCTGGCTAATTGCTGGAGGCCGAACCATAAGAGAATTTGTTAAAATCGGTAAGTAATTATTATTTCTTTCAAATTTTGTTTAAAAAATGTTCTTTCTGATAAAATTACAGAAGATGTTAGTTCGGGATAACAGGTCTGAGGGAAACTAGCTAATGATTTTATGTATATTGATGTTCGTTGTTGTGTGGCCAAAGGTTCTTTGATGAAATTTGCTTAGTATTCGTTTGAATTCTAAGAATGGATAATGTTTTCATTATGATTGTCTTGAAAACTAAACACGTTTCGCTCTCCACTGCAGTTGGGCTTACGTACCAGAACCGTTTCAGGATTATTCCTGGGACTGCTCGATCTTCTGCGCTCATTCTAAAATCTCTGACACCAAGATTCGAGGTGTCCCCCACAACTTGATCTTTCCATCGGGCTTTTGGCCTTCCCGGTTTGCCTGTACCACCGTGTTTGCCTTCAAAAGACTTCTTTTCTGGGGCTTCTTCATCCATTCTGACAACATGACCTAGCCAACGCAGCCGTTGTATTTTGATGCGTGTAACTATGCTATCGTCGTCATACAGCTCGTAGTTCATACGTCGCCTATATTCTCCGTTAACGCAAACTGGTCCATATATTTTACGATGAATCTTTCTCTAAAAATACTCCAAGCACTGCCTCATCTGTTTTCACAAGTACCCATGCTTCAGAACCATATAACAGCACGGGTAGTATCAGTGTCTTGTATAGTGTAATCTTCGTCTGTCGAGAGGTGGCCTTGTTTCTAAACTGCTTACTTAGTCCAAAGTAGCATCTGTTTGCCAGTATTATTCTTCTCTTAATCTCAAAAATGGTGTCGTTCGTTTCGGTTACGGCGGTGCCGAGGTAGATAAAGTTACTGGCTGTCTCAAAGTTGTGGTTCCCAACTTTCTCCATTTTCTTTATCTGCTCGGTTGTGCAAGGCTTTTTGGGAGTTGAAACCATCCATTTCGTCTTATCTCCATTTACTGCCAGAACCATTTTCACTGACTCTCTTTCGATTCTTTCAAAGGCTGCAGTTACTACTCCCGGTGACCGACCTATGATAACGATGTCGTCGGCATAAGCGTGTAGCATGTGGTCTCTTGTGATTAGTGTGCCATGTCTATTCACATCTGCATGTCGTATAATCTTCTCCAGCAGGATATTAAAGAGATCACACGATAGGCTATCTCCTTGTCTGAAACCTCGTTTGGTATTAAATGGTTCGGATAGATTATTTCCTATTCGTACTGAGGAACGCGTATCAGCAAGTGTCATCCTGCAGAGTCTTATTAATTTTGCAGGGATACCAAACTCAGACATGGCTTGAAATACCTTTGAACGTAAAGGAGTATCGAAGGCGGCTTTGTAGTCAACGAAGAGATGGTAGGTGTTGATTTGTTCTTCTCGGTTCTTTTTCAGGATTTGGCGCAGTGTGAATATCTGGTCCAGGGTGGATTTATCAGGTCTAAAGCCGCATTGATAGGTCTCAACTATCTCATTGACTTTAGGTTTTAATCTTTCACACAGTACGCTCAAGATTGTCTTGTAAGCGATGGGGAGAAGACTTATTCCTCTGTTGTTGGCACATTCCGTCTTGTCTCCTTTCTTGTGTATGGGACATAGTATGCTGAGGTTCCAATCATCGGGTATGCCTTCTTCTAGCCAGATTGCGCAGATAAGCTGATGCATACGCCTTATCAGCGTGTCGCCTCCGGTCTTAAATAGTTCAGCGGGTAACCCGTCGGCTCGTTCGGACTCGGCAATAACTGGAATGCTCCAAACGGAGTAGCTGCAACTGTAACGCGGACAGTAAGCGGTATCGAGTAGAGAGTCTCAGTGAGAGACGGGACTGCACCGGTTCTTGCGAATTATTGGCGCCTTTAAATAACCAATTGTCATCATGTTCACGCGGCGATCGTTACTATGGAATGAAACGAGCTTGCCCATCTATTAGAGCTTGAAGAGGATCATTATCGACAGGTGGAAATGCGACTACAACAACAACAACCGCCCAAATTGTTTCATAAATAGATATTGCCCCATAAAAACCGATCCTCTGATTTGACTTCTTGGGCCCTTAGAAGCAAAATTTCTTCTCGGATTTAGATAAAATTTGTTATGTGATGTACTTGTGTCCATGAATTGATATATTCCATATATAAACCAATTTCTGGATATAACTTTCTGAGTCTCTAGATGCCACAATTTATGTACGATTTCGATTAAATTTCGTATGTGAAGTATCTTTGTACCCCCCACCTACACCAAATTCCGCCCAAATAATTCCAGAAATACACTCGAGTACTTATAGTCACCATACAAATCGATCCCTCCTTTCGACTTTTTGAACCCCTAAATGCCTCAATTTTTATCCGATCTCCGGATTTAACTTCTTGTACAACAGCAAGTCTCCATTTTTAGACGGTGGACTGAAATTTGGTATGTAAAGTGCGTTTTTGCTTTCAAACACAAAATTCCTGCCAGATAGGTCCATTATATATACATATATAGGGTTTTCGATTAAGGATTTGACTAATCAAACTTACTCCTCAATAAATCGAGTGTAACGTATGCTGTGGGGCTTGTACCACATTTCGTCCAGGTCCATATTTTTCAATTCAGGACACAAATAATCAGTGAGCATTGTGCGGTGAAACGATTGACGATTGACATCGCCAACGAAAAAGTATGGCCCGTCGGCAGGCAAACCCTTTAAGCCAAAAATGAGCTTCGTCACCGAAGATGATTTTGCTCTTAAAGTAGCAGTCACCGACTCTGAATTTCTGTAGTAAATTTTTTGATTTGTTCACGTTGCTCGTTCGTGTTCTCTACCATGATGAAAATATTGAGTTTACTAAATAAACTGACAGTGAAAGTTTGATTATTAGTGTAAGAGTGTGTTTACTCAAATCCCGATATAAACATATATCGGGATTTGAGATCATAAGTCCCCATACGATCTTTTTGAAATTTGGTACGTGGAGTACACTTATGTTTTTTTATTTATCAGAGAGTAGAGTTAAATAGAATCTTAAGTTTCTGGATTTCACGGATTTTAAGTGCTGTTTGACCAACAAATGAATTCTCAGCATGGTCCAACCAACAAATCAGCTACAAAGGAGTGATTTCCTCGAAATTCTTGAATTTCTCACGAAAATCTTTACTTTCGTAAACTGTGCAGTCAATTAACCTTATACCGGATGTTTTTCGTGCAGGCAATTTTCCATCGGAAAAATTGGAAAAAAATTGGTGTGTTCGTGTTACCTTAACTTTTCCATCATTATTTCATTCTGAATAAACTGATTGGTAAGCTAACGCAAAATGTGGCAGGTTCTTATTTTTAGGCATCCCTTCGAATTACTTTTAGAAGGCTATCTTCTAGCAAATAAGTGCTCATTCGCTTGTGTACCGGTTACAAAAATTCGTCGTTCTTATTTATTTTTCTTCTCTCTCTGCTTATGTTGTCTTATATTGCTTGTAACACCGCATCAATAAGTCGTTATTTGGAAGCTACAGGTCATGCTGATGGTAATAATACATCTAAATTATAATGCTACTAATAAGAACATGTGCTTCCTAATTTTGTGCTGTGAGGCAATATTTGCTTTGAACTTTTCTAGTTTAACCGCCAGTGCGTAGATTGCACCTTTACCATTGAGACCCCGTGTTGTTCTTGCAGCAGTGTGTTGTGTTCTATCTTTCGTCTGCTTGATTCTATACAATATCCAGATCCAGGAATTCTGCGACTAAGGTGGGGTGCTCTATAGTAGTTGAGGCGGCTGCATTTGCCGGATCGTAATTGAGCCAGAAATACTGTTGTTTGCCGGTTCAATTTCTTCGAGTTCTATAGGTGGCAGTCGTTCTTCAAGGACTACATTCACCGCATTTGGTACCATGTCTGCATGAATGTAGTCTAGACCTGATTAGAGAAGTAGTAGAGGTTCTTTCTTTTAACGATGTAGATCCACCTTAAGACTTAGGGGCGGTGGATACTTATCCACAAGATGATGACTAGAATGGTCCCTGCGATAGCAGTCCAGATATTAATCCGCCCCATGCCACTATGGACACACACCTCAGCCAGTAATCGGCTTGTTGTGCGCTCTAAATAAAAAAAAGTAACCTCGAAAAAAATCTATATTAGGAATTCCGTGCTACTTACTTACTTTACTTTAATTGGCTATGACAGAATATTTGTTCCCTTAGCCGAACGTAGAATAGCGTTCCAAGCGCCTCGATCTTCTGCGCTCATTCTAAAATCTCTGACACCAAGTTTCGGGGTGTCTCCCACAACTTGATCTTTCCGTGCTACTTACAAAGTCCTTAATTGTTTTCCATGGCACTCCCCTAAGTGTGTTCATGTCTAGTATAGTGTCCCCACCTAAGTGCCAAAATCTGTTAGACGCGAACGTCTCATCATCTCTACACATGCTATCACTTGCCGCACCAATTTTACATAAGTGAGCTCGTAGTCCCATGTGTCCCGTTATGATACCCATAGCTATACTGAAGAAGGTATTGTTTGGAGAGCACGGGTAGGACCCCTGTCTCCTGGTGGATATGGTCCATGTGAGAACTGAGGAGACATTCCATCGCAGTTCGAAGAGCGGCATTCTGACAGATCTGAATATTATTCCACTGCGTGTCACATAGCTGACTATACCACACAGGGGCTGCATAATTTACCAAAGACAGGCCAATGGCTTTGTACGTGGTCAACAAGACTTCTTTGTCAGCACCCCAAGTGCTGCCGGCAAGTGACTTGAGGACCTTTAAATCCCTTCCAGCGAAATAAGCAGCAAGTTCCCTGAAAACGTTTAAACTATCGCAGGTGTCATCAATAGGTGGGGCCCCATGGCATGATCGTAGAATCGTCCGCATATGATACGTTCTATATACCGACTGGAGGGGATGGAATTGTGAATGGGTACAGATTAAAAAGCGTTGAACATACCATTCCGCCTTGGGGAACTCCCTTCACGGTGTTGTTATTCCAGACACCGGGTTCAAAGACAGGTTGAGAACAGTTGTAAGGTATTCGACTCCAGGCTGATCTAAAGCCTCAGTGTAGAGATTCCGCATGGGCCAAAAGCTTTGGATGACTTGGCTCTGCGGATGAAATTCGTAACAGTAAATGGTGATGGCTGCCCATATGCTCGGAGACCACGGATTCGATGAATGGCTCTCGTTCTAGCCTTGTCACTCTTGAAATGTTCAATAAATTGACTGCTAAACAACCTGGCGTATCTCTTCGGGTCAGCTACAGTTACGTCGCCAAAAGTGACTGAGGTTCTGCCATCTAATCTTTCGGGGTTTGGATAGCCCTAATGACTTGTTTATCATCCGCCTGCAGGACCGTATTAAGATCAGGCAGTCGAAAACGGATTTCAGTCACTTACTTTACTTTAATTGGCTATGACAGAACATTTGTTCCACTAGCCGAACGTAGAATAGCGTTCCAAGCGCTTCGAGTTTCTGCACTCATTTTATAATCTCTGACACCAAGATTAGAGGTGTATCCCACCACTTTATCTTTCCATCAGGCTTTTGGTTGTTGTTGTTGTTGTAGCAGTGTGTTATACACTGAGGTGGCAGCCCTTGCCGATGAAGAACTCCATCGGGTCAATCAGGTGCGTACAACCGGCTGCCATGGGATTGGTCGTCCCGGTTTGCGTGTACCATCGTTATTGCCTTCAAAATGCTTCTTTGCTGCTGGAGGCTCTTCATCCATTCTGACTACATAACCGAACCGACGCCACCGTTGTGTTTTGATGGTCGTCATACAGCTTGTGATTTATACGACGCCTTTATTCTCAATTAGCGCAAACTGGTCCATAAATTTTACGAAGAATCTTTCTCTCAAATACTCCAAGCCTCGGAACCATATAACAACACAGATTGTATCAGTATCTTCTATAGTGTTATCTTCGTCTTTCGAGTGGTGGCCTTGTTTCTAAATTGCCTACTTAATCCAAAGCAGCATCTGTTTGGCAGTATTATTCTTCGCTTTATTCCAAAACTGGTGTCATTCGTTTCGTTTACGGAGGTAGCGAAGTAAATTGCAAATTTTGCCCATGAACATGCCACTAAGGAACAGGGGCAAACTACTCGCATATCATTGCGTGCAGTCCGATTCAAGTTTTAAGCTCAATGATAAGGGGCCTCCTGTTTTATAGCAAAAACCGAACTGCGTGTCGCATTGCGATACCTCTTAAAAGAAGTTTTTACTTGGCAGCCAGCATTAGGAGGGGAAAACTACTGCTGAAAATTTTTTCTGATGTTCTCACCAGGATTCGAACCCAGGCGTTCAGCGTCATAGGCAGGCATGCTAACCTCTGCGCTACCGTGGCCTATCGGTACCGACGAAGATAAAGTTAATATTTGTTTACTACCCTGTTTATTTCCAAATTCAGTTCGCTGATTCTGCGAGTACTACTACCTGTGCCGATAGGCTGGTATAAAGCGAGCGGCTGCTGCGTTAACGATGTCTCGGAATATCATCTCACCATCTAGCACATTTAAGGCGGTGTGTCAGCTCATTGGAGCGGCGATTGATGTACTCTGTGAAACCGGTCCAATTGGCCTTCTTCTGATTGATAAACGTTCGCCGCTCAGAGGTTATGAAGTTGGGTGGTCGGTCGATGGTGAGAATAATGGGGAGGTGGTCTGACCCCAAAGAGATGACGGCTTGCCAGGATACGTCACTCAGGAGATCAGGGGATGCAATGGAGATGTCTGGCGAGCTGCTGTACCTCTTCCTCATCCTCACTTAGCGTGCAAAACGTGGACCCTTCAATCTGCTCTACCAAAGCTATGCCCGATGGTTGTTGCCTAGGGGAGAATGATGCTCATTAAAGTTTCCCAAAACCAGTCGGTTATGGCCGGCCACTAACGTCGGTCTTGTAAACTTTGCCATTCATTGGGACACAACGCCCAACAGACTGCATGTATACGTTGTATATCTCTATCCCGGCAGTACGTATCCCCATACATTCCACGTAGAGGTCACTAGAGCCAGGCTCATATGAGTTGGGTCTATGTTGCACGGAATGGTGTATCACAAGCGATCCTTCAGAAGCATATTGTATCCGTGACAACTGTGCAGGTTGCAGATGTTGCTCAGCTTTGTCTCCTGGATGGCTGCAACCAGTATGTTCTTCCGACGCATAAAATCTACTATAAGTGTACGTTTTCTCAAACTTAGTGTACGTGATCGAGACTCCGTTAGGTTAGGTTAGGTTGAAAAGAGGGTGCAGACATTAATCCGCCCCATGCCACCATGGACATACACCTAAGCCATGTGTTTATTTCTGGTACAGCTTAAAGCATGGGCATTTCCTTTTTCCGAGGGTTTTCCAATTTAGCACGATTCGACAACACGATGTGGCATACAAATCTCTTCATATTGTGTCATACAAATCTCGCCATATTGTTTGTAACAACTCAAATATTGATTTGCTTCCCTATAAAGCATTTATATTCGATGGGAAGGAGGCTTATTCCTCTGTAGTTGGCACATTCCGTCTTGTCTCCTTTCTTGTGTACAGGACATAGTATGCTGAGGTTCGAATCATCGGGTATGCGTTCTTCTAGTCAGATTGCGCAGATGAGCTGATGCATACGCCTTATCAGCGTATCGCCTCTGGTCTTAAATAGTTCAGCGGGTAACACGTCGGCTCCTGCTGCCTTGTTGTTCTTTTATCGGGTCACTGCCATTTGGACCTCTTTCTGACTTGGAGGGTAACACGTCGCCTTCTGCTGCCTTGTTGTTCTTCAGTTGAGTACCTGCTACTTGGACCTCATTCTGACTAGGAGGTAAACATTCTATACCATCATCATTGATTGGTTCTGCGGTATCCTCTTCGCCGCCAACATCGGACACTAGCAGTGGGGTAAAATGTTATTTCCATATCCATCGATTTAATGTTTAATTTTTTGGTCGACTTTTCGTACTTCATTCTGGCTCCTCATCATCCCAATTCGCTCACACTCATGTCTTCCCATTTCCTTTTTCTGCGTAATAGACGTTTCTCCTCTCACCTTTTCTCCCGATACCTCTCCTTCATCTGGCGCGTTGCTACTGATTGAAGGATTGTTCTATATGCCGCATTCTTGGCTTCAGTAACATCTCGTCACTCTTAGTCGTACCATGGGTTTCTTGGGGGAGGCTTCCGATACCCGAGATTTCGCGGCCTTTGCCATGGAGTTGGCAATGGTTTGCCACAGCGCCATTATATCATCGGAACAAGGAGTGCTGTCATTAAGCAGTTGGGTCAATCGAGTGGAGTATGCCGCTGTCATCTGTTGTGTTTGTAGCTTTTCAATGTCCAACTACCGTGCAGTTTACAATCCCATGGCAGCCGGTTGTTCGTACCGGATTGACCCGATGAATTCCTTCATCGGCAATGGCTGCCGCCTCAGTGTACCACACACTGCTACTACAACAACAACAACAACAACCGTGCAGTTTCAGATCGCACTTTCCTTGCCATGTTCAAACGAGTGCGAACCTTTGCTGCAACAAGGTAATAATTCCAATCTATTTTCGCTCTACGAATCGATCGTACATTTAACACGCTGGATGAAAGCCTTCCATCATCACAACGTGATCAGTTTGGTTCCTCATTTTTGGTTGAGTGACAGCCATGTGGCTTTGTGAATATTTTGATGTTGAAATCTGGTGCTACTAACTACCATGTGGTACGAGGTGGTGCAGGAGGTCGAGACTTCTCTCCGACAGGAGGATTACACTGTGGCGCCCTTCTTGGATATTGAGGGGCTTTCAATAATGTGGAGTTAGAGGCGATACTCGTCGCACTGAACCGCACGGGGATTTACCCTTTATCTCCCGGTGGACCAATAATATGCTTAATGGCAGGACTATTAATGCGAACCTGGGAGATTGTGTGGTCAGAAGGCGGGTGACCAGAGGAATGCCCCAAGGTGGGGTGTTTTCACCGATAATGTGGAACCACGTGATTAGTGAAATCCTGATGGATCTCGGTGGGAACGGTACGAGGATTATCGCTTTTGCGGACGACGTCGTGCTGCTGGTCCGAGGCAAGTTTCTGTCGACGATCAGCGAGATCATGGAAGGGTCACTAAGGAGGTTGTCGCGATGGGCTACGAGAAATGGGTTGAGGACCAACCCAGGGAAGACGGAGCTAGTGCTCTTTACGCGTAGATATGAGATATCGGAGTTCAGACTCCCGTCCTTGGAGGGGGTCACCCTGCGGCTGTCGAAGGAGGCGAAATACCTAGGCATATTCCTCGATTCGAAACTGTCCTTGAAGACGAAAACCGAGGAAAGAAGCCGTACGGCACTGTGCGCTTTTTCTCCTGCAGGAGGATGTTCGGTCGGAAGTAGGGGTGACTCACAAGATGATTTATTGGATGTATACGGACATCGTGAGACCAGTACTGGCCTATGGAGTACTGGTATGGTGGAATGCCGTAAAACAGAGCTGAGATCCGCACGGCAGGCAGGCCTGTAGGCGATGGTGGATAAACAGCCCATTGGGGCCTATATTTGGAACTGCGCCGCCAGGGTCGGCGTGCAGTGTAAGAAGGAAATTAACGCCTTCTCTGAGGATGGCAAAATCCGCATCGTTTGGGTGCCGGGCCATAACGGAGTAAGGATAAATATCTGCACCCTCTTTTCAACCTAACCTAACATACTGCTAATCGATATAGATCGCAAATGATTAGCGTTGTGGAGGTTATTTCTTATGTAAAGTACGTTAACATACCTTGTAAATGTGTAGCCTGCCTATAAACCGAACACAAGAAGCGTTTAGAGGCTTCTTGAGCCTTCTAAGAGGCTTCTTGAGCCTTCTAAGAAGCTTTTTGAGCCTTCTTAGAGGCTTCTTGAGCCTTCTAAGAGGCTTCTTGAGCCTCTAAACTCCTCCATGGTACGTGAAATACGCATATGTTGCCTTTTCACAACCACACTAAATATCGTTCAGATATGTTAATAAATGGTTATAACTTTGAAGAGGCATTAAACGTAGAACACATTCTAATATTCGGAATTTTATTGTCACCGGGAAAAGCAAACATTTTGTATTAATGTTTTAATTGCTTTTGGTAAAGGAACTCAAAAGAATGAATGAATAAATATAAAGACCAAACATTTTCTTTCCGTTTCTTAAATAAACGATTATCACTACCTTGCTCTTCAGCAGTTGCAATGTTTTCATAGCCAAAGACTTTGGCCATATTGGCATCTACATTCTCCAAGTAAACTTTGTTGCGGGTCCCAATCTATGCCTGGCTGCTGTCTTTTGAACAAAATTTCCCACAAATGAAAATGCTAAACTGCACAAACACACACACACACACACAGACGCACACACAATATTCATTTTATCAATGAACATTGTTTCTGTTTTTGCTTTGTTTTGCACTTGGCATTTGGCCATAATTTTCTAAGCCTACCCTGCTACTGCCATTGCTGCCGTGGCCCCCCAGGCAATGATAACAAACGGAAAAATGCAATTGAAACAATGCAAAAATGGACGAAATACAATAAAGAAATGAAAAGTTGCGACCAAAACAATAATAGAAGAAAAAATCAAGCACAAATAGACGGCAAAAGTAGTGCCAAATGCATGGCAATATAGAGAAAAAAATGAAAATTTTTATTGCCGCCTGCCTCAGATGCAGCACACACCGCCATCCCATATTCGCCTCCAAATGGCGATGAAGGCTGTAATTTCATTGCAAATTTCACTTTACGCTGATGACGTCAGCATCGTCACATTAATAAATCATTGCATTTCAGCTAATTTTGTGTCACTGACCCCAAACCGCAGCAAAACGGCACAAGAAAAAAAAAATGCAATTCGATATCGCACAATCGTTTATTTATATATCATAAAAAAAGCTTAAAAATTAAATTGTTAAAAATTGATACAAAAATATGGAACAATGAGTCGTAGACATTCGAAGAATAGCGAAATTTATGGTTACTTATAGAAACCCAGCGTACTAAATTGACTAAAGCTAGTGCAAAAGCTATGCAAACTACCAAAAAACAAATAAACAATCCATCGTATGGGTCTTTCATGATTACACCAATGCCATATATGTGGTTCGTGTAAAAAATCCATGGAGCAAATTAAGCAGCAGAATAGGCAAATGGATGGCCGATTGCGGATGATATCATGTTTGACGACCATGTTTGGGACTATTGGTTCTCCTGTCCTACTCATATTCCTTCCAAGTCTTACTCACTCCCGAGTATGATATGCCGTAGACAGCATCCTTTTAAAGTGTTCTAGACATAAACTAATATGCGTGGACAACTCTTCTGAACTCTAGACCCATTTACATGAAATTAGGCTGGGAAATTATGTCTCATCTGAGTTAAAAGATCAGTTGGTCGAAGGGTTGTAGCGTTAATCGTTTCTCGCAATTTTCTCTCACCAAAATTTACATCTACGGGGATGTACGTTGCATTACACTGAATACTGAGAGATATAGTCTCTCTGAGACCATTCAATTAGATTTAAGGTTTTTTTTTATTTACAAGTTGACCCAGTGTGCTTCGCTACAAACTAATGTGGTTTTATTAAATTGAACGTTAGATTAGGTTAGGTTGAAAAGGGTATGGACATACTCCTAAGCCAGTAATCCGCTTGTTGTGCAAATTGAATGTTTCTTTTAATCTTTTAGAGACCGTGCCCAGCACCATGGGTCCTTCCCGCACCTAGATCTTTTGATTTGTTTGTCGTTTGTGTTGTTAAAATACATAGTATATCCGATACACAAGATTTTTTTCAAAGGACCTTAGACTCTTGGTCCCTGAAATTCGTAGTGGTGAATCAATGATATTTGGTGCCAAATTTTGATATCAAATTCGGTATTTTTATCTCAAATTTCCTATCATTTGAGTCCGATATCGTTCCCATTGGTCTACTTTTCCGTTTCAGGGTTTTTTGGGGAAGGGTAGCCCTCCTGGGACAGCGTCAAATTTCGATATCAGATTCGTATTCTCTTTCCGAATACCTTTCATTTGAGTACGATATTATCACAATCGGCCTCCATGTCCGTTTTATGGGATTTTTAGAGTGGTTTTCAAAACGGTGAGGTCACTCTTGGTCTTGGCGGCCGATTATAGTTTCCGATTTATATATTGGGTTGCCCAAAAAGTAATTGTCGGTAATATATTGAGTTGCCCAAAAAGTAATTGCGGATTTTTTAAAAGAAAGTAAATGCATTTTTAATAAAACTTAAATGAACTTTAATCAAATATACTTTTTTTACACTTTTTTTCTAAAGCAAGCTAAAAGTAACAGCTGATAACTGACAGAACAAAGAATGCAATTACAGAGTCACAAGCTGTGAAAAAATTTATCAACGCCGATTATATGAAAAATCCGCAATTACTTTTTGGGCAACCCATAGTAGTTATATAGTCGGCGTTGACAAAATTTTTCAACGGCTTGTGGACTCTGTAATTGCATTCTTTCTTCTGTCAGTTATCAGCTGCTACTTTTAGCATGCTTTAGAAAAAAAAGTGCGCGAAATTTTGTTTACATTTGTTTGTTTGGCGTCAATTTTAATATGGGTACCACATGTATTGCAAGAAATTCATTTAACAAACCGAATCAACGCTTGTGATATGCACCTTAAACGCAATGAATTCGATCCGTTTTTAAAACGAATCATAACTGGAGATGAAAAATGGAATGTTTACAACAACGTTAGTCGAAAACGATCATGGTCCAAGCATGGTGAACCAGCTCAAACCACTTCAAAGGCTGATATCCACCAAAAGAAGGTTATGCTGTCTGTTTGGTGGGATTGGAAGGGTGAGGTATATTTTGAGCTGCTTCCAAGGAACCAAACGATTAATTCGGATGTTTACTGTCAACAATTGGACAAATTGAATACAGCCATCAAGGAGAAGCGACCAGAATTGGTCAATCGTAAAGGTGTCATATTCCACCAGGACAACGCTAGACCGCACACATCTTTGGTCACTCGCCAAAAACTGAATGAGCTTGGCTGGGAACTTTTGATGCATCCACCATATAGCCCTGACCTTGCACCATCAGACTACTATTTATTTCGATCTTTGCAGAACTCCTTAAATGGTAAAACTTTCGGCAATGATGAGGCTATAAAATCGCACTTGGTTCAGTTTTTTTGCAGATAAAGCCCAGAAGTTCTATGAGCGTGGAATACTAAATTTGCCAGGAAGATGGCAAAAGATTATCGAACAAAATGGCAATTATATATTTGATTAAAGTTCATTCTAAGTTTTATTAAAAATGCATTTACTTTCTTTTAAAAAATCCGCAATTACTTTTTGGGCAACCCAATACTACTGTTACTTACTTTTTATTTGAGACCCATATTGCCCCAGGCAGTTTACATGACAGTTCGACGGTTTTTTGGGCAGGGTGGCCCCCTGAAACCTAACCTCATATTTTAATACATGTTTCGAATTCTTTTCCAAAATATCTTTCGTTTGAGTACCATATTGTCCCCTTCGGTCTACTTCAAATTTTGTATGGCACTTTTAGGGTAAGGGGAAGGATCCGCCCCTCTTTCGATATTAAAAAATTGTTTAGCTTATTATTCATTCCAGGCCACAATACACAATCTGGAAAAATTTCAAGAAAATCGGTTTAGCCGTTTTCGATTCAACAAACAAACACAATTTTACTTTATATAATAGATTTAGTAAGTGAATACCTACCTCCACATATACTTCTTATATTTATAGTATAGTCTTATGAAAGAAAAATTAATTTTTTAAATATTTAATCACGAAGAAATATTAAAAGTCTTCTTAAAAGTTGAAGCGTTACTGATGTTTGGGATTTCTTGAGGGAGGGAATTCCAAAGACGTGTTGGTAAATTGCAAATTTTGCCCATGAACATTCTCTTAAGGAACAGGGGCAAACTTCTCACATATCAATGAGTGCAGTCCGATTCAAGTTTGAGTTCAATGTTTAGGTGCCTCGTTTTTATAGCCGAGTTCGAATGGCATGCCACATTGCTACACCTCTTGGGTGAGAAGTTTTACATGGCATAGTACCTCACAAATGTTGCCAGTATTAGGAGGGAAAACCCACCGCTGAAAATTTTTTCTGACGGTCTCGCCAGGATTCGTACCCAGGCGTTTAGCGTCATAGGCGGACATGATTGCCTCTGCGCTACGGTGGCACAAAGACGTATTGCACCCGTATAAAACTCATTCAGATACTAGGCCCCGTTTTCTAAAAGATACAAGTTTCCTACAAAGACAAGTTGAATGCTACTACAATACATTCAGATAAGTCCAATATTTGGCCAAACTTGTTTTATCATTTTTTCCCAAAATACCTGTCAGTTCTGTCTCAGAACTTCATCCTAAGAAAATTGAATTGGGTAACAGAAAATTTTTGATATCTCATAGAATTAAGAATTTATACAGAACTAGCTGGACATGGCCCGCTCCGCTGTGCCTTCTTTAACTCTCTAATATTTTTTTTTAGGGTGGGGACACTTCGCCCTGAATGTGGACATCAAATTCGTATGTACTGTTCGAATCCTGGCGGAACTTGGGATAAAATTTAAATCGGTGATAATCCCCTCTTAATGCTGGCAACATTTGCGAGTTACCATGCCATGCATGGTCATGTAAAAAATTCTCCCCAAAGAGGTGTCGCACTGCTCACGCCGTTCGAACTCGGCTACAAAAAAGGTCCCTTATCGTTGATAAACTCAACTTGAATCGGAAAGCACTTATAGATGTGTGAGAAGTTTGCCCCTGCTCGGTTCCTGGGCAAATTTTTACTCTACCCCCAAATGACTTTATTTTGAGTCGAATATTACCATATAGGTAAATATTTCGGGTTTAGGGGGTATTTCGGGGGTGATCACTTGGCCATTAAAGTAAATAGAAGATTCATGGTCTACTTTCAGAAATATTTCATATGAGCCCCATAATGACATGATCGGTAAATAAGCTGTGTTTGACGTTGGGGTGGACCCCAGGGTCGTTGTCCCGAAAATGAATATAAATTTCCACCCCAAATAGCGTTTATATAATAGGAAGATATTTATGGATGGGGCGGCTCCCCAAACACATGGATCTATATTGTCGTGATTGGTCTCTATGTCGATTTGGCTGGCTCCCGCGGCACCCATCCCCAACAATAGAAACCATGTTTTTTTGTTGACTGTAAAAATTTCAAACGAATCGCATTACCAATCTCCGAGATCTGGTATTTTTGAAATAAGATAATGAGAAGTGCTTTTGAGAGGAGACATTTCAACTCAAAAATGGATATCGAAATTCATGTCCACTCCCATATCACTTTACTTTGAGCCCCATATTGTCATGGTCGGTAAGTATGAAACGTTTGGAGGGTGTTTTGGGGTTGGGGCGGCCACTGGAACTTGAACTTGATTTCAGCTCCATATTGCTATAGTCGGAAATAAAGTTCAGTTTAAGGGTAGATTTAGGGTGTCCCGCAAAAAAGGGATATCAAATTCGTTTTCTACTCTCAAATACCTTACATTTAAGTCCCATATTGCCATAATGGGTCAATTAACCTATTCGACGTATTTTCATATTTTTAAACTACACCCAAATGTGTTTCATATGAATCCCATAAAGCCATTGTCGGCTGATATGCCCATTTGGGGGTATTTGGGGGTGGGGCGACCTCCCATTACTTGGACATAATTTTTTATGCTATATTTGTAATCTACTGCCAAATACTTTTCACTTGAGTCCCATATTGATAGGAACGTCGAATATATCTGTTTAGAGGAGTTTTGGGATTGGGCGGGCCGCTGGGTACTTGGACCCAAAATTTAATGCGTTATTAATTTTATATACTCCAATACCTTTCATTTGATACCTAGATTGTGCCTATCAGTCCACTTTTGGTTTTGGGTGTTTGGTGTAAGGGAGAGGGTCAGCCTCCATCCGATATCTAAAAATTATATAACCTATGTTGCCTTTTTGTGATTCTACGGAAAAAACAAACAAACCGACTCTCATATAGTCATAATGGGCCATATGCCCATTTAGAGCGTCTTCGATCTGATTTTGTATGTATATCTTTCATTTAAGCCTCATATTGATATGGACGACCAATTTGTCTGCTTTTAGACATTTTGGGGTTAGGGCGAATTCCTGGCTACTTGAACCCAATTTTTAATACCATATTCGTATTCTTCAATACCTTTCATTTGCTGTCCATATGGCCTTTATAGGTCCACTTGTGAATTTGGCTGGTATTTTTGGCGTAGCGGGGAGAGTCCGCGCCCTTCCGATATCAACAGATTATAAAGAATATTTCTTTTTCTTGGCCATATTCGTAATCTACTCCCGAATACCTTTCATTTAAGTACCATATTGTCATGCTCATCCAAAAAACCTATATGAGGGTCTTTTGGGGTTGGGGAGGCCTCCCAGTTATTTGGAACCAATTTTTAATATAAAATTCGAATTCTACTCCTGATTACCTTTCTTTGAATTCCATATTGTCCTGATCGGTACACTTTTATTTTTGGGTGGTACTTTTGGGGTAAGGTCCGCCCCCCTTCCAGACCAACCTACACAAACTGTGAAAATTTCATGATAATCGGTTCAGCCGCTTTTGATTCTATACGGAACTAACAAACAAACCGAAAGACAAACAAACACAAATTCTTTTTCATATAGATAGATAGATTAAATATAATTGGCAAAAAGAACTTAAAAGGATTTATCGCGTGTCCTGTAACAGGCGCAGGCCAGAATATCGCACTTTATTTAAGTAAATCCAATTACTTAGTGTTAGTATTAAGAGTCAGGTTGAACTTGAGCAGATTTCCATTTTTAGAGAGAAACTTAGAGGAATCAAGCCGCGACCAAAGGCGCATCGGGACGTTTTCAGGAATCATGGTCATCAAAAACCTCTATCTTTGGATAAATTATCTGTTAATAGTGCGATAACAACAAATGAAACGGAATGTCTTTTTCATTTGAAATCGTGTTGCTCTAATATTTAAAATAATTCCGTTCGTCTCTCGTCTGTAAGGGATGATTTTGTGAATGACTTCATTGAAACGTTCCGCAACACTGTTATTCTTTTTCGATTGATTCAAATGCTACAAATCAAGACAGATTGGAAAATCTTACAACTTTGGATGAAATTCTTAATATTTCGACATTTATAAAAAATAAGAAATTAAAAAAAAAATAAAAAATCCGTCCGGTATTGATACCTTTTCTAATTTTATAATTCGTATACTTCCAACTAAAGCATTTGAATATTTAGCAATCATATTTAATAACTGCATTTCCAACGGGTATTTTCCAGATTCCTGGAAAATTTCTAAGATAATTCCAATTAAGAAAAACTCCGATAGTGACGAGATTTCTAACCTGAGACCTATATATTTGTTGTCAAATCTTGGTATACTTTTTGAAATGGTTGTCCGTACTAAAATTTGTGCAGGAGTTACTTTACCTTATATTCCAAACTCACAATTCGGTTTCCAAAAAAGGCATTCCACAGTTGATTCTATAACAAAATTCACAAAAAAGCAAATTTTGCCTATGAACATTCCACTAAGGAACAGGGCAAACTTCTCACATATCAATGAGTGCAGTCCGATTCAAGTTTAAGCTCAATGATAAGGGGCCTCCTTTTTATAGCTGAGTCCGAACGGCGAGCCGCAGTGCGACACCTCTTTGGAGAGAAGTTTTACATGGCATAGTACCTCACAAATGTCGCCAGCATTAGGAGGGGAAAATCACCGCTGAAAATTTTTTCTTATCTTATCTTCTCATTATGGTATATTGACTTAAATGAAAGGATTGTGTTTAGTCCTCAGGTTGTAAAACTTTTCAAAAGCTTTTTTACAAATAAGCAATTCAGCGTGCTGTTCAAAAATCAGCTATCGGGTTTTTTTTCAAATGTAAATTGTTGTGTTCCGCAGGCATCTGTTTTAGCACCACATTTGTATTACATTTTTATGTGTGATTTCCCCCAGAACTCACAGCATTCAACGAGTATGATATGAACATTCAACGCGGATTATATGTCCGTGAAGATAAAGTTAACTTTAACTAGCAGAGACACAAACCCATTCAATTAGCAGCACACTATTACGAGCTTAGCAGAGCTATGCTAACAATTAAACAGAAAAGATGTAGAAATAAAATCAAGAAACATAATGAAAAAATTCAGAAGAAACGACAATAAGAGCACTAAAAGGACCACAAAGATTGCGAATTTTGTAAAAAAAAATTATCTAACAAAGTAATAAATGCATAACGGACAAATCTACAACACCAAAAAGTCCAAAGCGAAAAGTAGAAAAACTAAGAGGGGTACCTAATATCCAAAAAGTCGACAATATTTGAGATAATTGGCATTTAAAGTTAAAGTTTGAATTAACAGAATGGCCCACTTTGCAAAAACTAAGAGGGGTGCCGGGTACCCACTTATAATGAAGGAAGCTCTTGATGCCTAGGATCTAAATCAAAAAGCAATATATACAAAAAGTCGACAGTATTTGAATTAGCTGTGCTGCTAATTAAAGTTAATTTTATCTTCACGGAAATGCGAATCGCCAGCGTGTGCATTGGTCCAAATCTCGCAATACCTCCATAAGGTTAAACTATTTTATGATAAATGAGGTTTAAGAATAAATACCTCAAAATGCGAAGCCATTTGCATAAGAAATGCATCGGGATAATTCAAGCGCTTTGTTGTACCCGAGAGTAAATCTTTAAAGCTAGTTTTAAATGGCATTGAAATTTCATTTAAAGATAAAGTTAAATATTTGGGTGTAGAGTTTAACAAACTTTTTTAATTCAATGTACACACAAGAAAGGTCCGTAATAAGGCACAGCGAATTTTCGCATCGTTTCAAAAAATTCTTTGTAACAAATCTTTGCCGGTGAATACAAAATTATTATTGTACAAGACTTGTATTAGGCCTGTTATCTTATATGGTTTTCCAGTTTGGTTCAGTATATCTCCCACTGTCATGAAGAAGCTTGAGATTTTTGAGCGGGAAATTTTGAGACTTTGCATAGGAAAGAATTTTAAACGAGGCTGAGTCGCTTTTTCCAAGAAGGCACTAGCCGGCATCCACCGTGAGTTCAAACTCTAGATTAAGATTTTTCTATAAAATGTAGTAGTCTCGGGAGCAAGGACGTCGTTTAAACAAATGTCATGAATTAACGTTCTATGGAATTACGATAATACATTATAGTCATAATTTTTCTTTATAGTGTTTCTAATTTTCTTTTATTATTATGAAAAGTTTCAGTTGGGGTCGTTTTTCAAAACCAAAAACACCCCAAATTTGGAGTCTATTTTCTTTTTCAATTTGGAGCGTATTTGTTTGTGGCCTAATGCCATGGCGTCATGATAA
Source organism: Stomoxys calcitrans (assembly GCF_963082655.1). Classification (NCBI taxonomy): domain Eukaryota; kingdom Metazoa; phylum Arthropoda; class Insecta; order Diptera; family Muscidae; genus Stomoxys; species Stomoxys calcitrans. The sequence goes on along the minus strand of NC_081555.1, from coordinate 74,445,454 downwards.
TCTTGTGCCTTTTGGGGAATGGGATGCTTCCCAAAGTGAAATGATTGCTTGAATTATTATAAAATATGTTTCAATCTGCCGAACTATTTCGGAGATCTAGCATTTCTTAAATATAGTGTAATGGGACGGGTTTAAGCCGTTTTTGGGGCTATAGCATACGAACAAACCAACCCCAACACTTTGAACATATGTTATTCGAAATTTTTATATAATTTTCATAAATCGAATTACTTTTCCAGAATTAAGCAAATGAATGCTAATTTCGTCACTGCCCCGATTGGTAGAGTATTACACAATGGAATGGGCAAAGTCGCTATGACGTTGATGCCTCTACGTTGATGTACGTCTGCTTAATGTATTTGTTTCTCTGCCTGCATGCCCCTGGCTGATATCAGCTTTTGATGGTCAATAAACTTTAATTCATCCAACAGACAAGGGAAGATTACCGGCAGCAGCAGCAGTCATCAGCTACAGATGCAATGCCAGCAACATTTTGCAGAAATCTCCACGAGTAAACACAAAACGCAGAGAAAAAAAAATTTTTACTCTTGTTGTTACATGCAATTCTTGGACAATCGACTGCAGAAGAGGTGGTAGCTCTTCCTGGACACAAAAGGAAATAAAAGATTTTATATTGCATTGAAATACAGAAATAATGATAAAACAAATTGCAAACCTTTGTTGATGAATAAATACTTCACATACATAAGTACATATATAACCATAATTCTTGTACTTTGTTTATTCTTTTCATAATACATCTCTGGGCGTCTTTCCTGAACTCAGTGTAGTCTGTTTGTAAAACCATTTCGATCATTGTGATGTATTTATTTATTTCACATATGATTGACATTTAAAGTTTTGGTGAGCGTTTACTTTCGATCTTCCAATTTTTCTGGCAACTTTAGATACTCACTACCAAAGAATGAGAATATTTTTACTATGTCAATCTTCATAAAACACATTAAAATATACATTCAAAAAAGTTCTATAAATTATTTTTGTACCTACATACGTAGTTTTGTATATCGCTGTGTATTACAAAACTTAAATATTTTATGCCAATTTACTGAAGTTCATACTGAGAGTTTTTTAATATCATTGCCTATCTGCCCCTGATTTCGCTTTGGTTTGACGAGTCGTGCAATAACTGCAACCATGAGTAATTCTTATCCAAATGTAGGAAAAAAAATCCATGGGAAGGTTTTTTTCTGTAATACTTCAAGCACTGATATCATGTTCTATGTCTTTTATCATTGTATATATGCGAAATAATCTGTTTGGTTGTTGTTGTAGCCCCATTTTCATGTGAAGGTTGTGATCCTCGTCAAGCTCCTGTAGGTAAACCAGTTCGTTCCGGTCCAAAGGACCGATCGCTGCAGAAACAATGTGGCCATTGGTTATTTATAGGCGCCAATAACCCGCCTTGTCATATCGAGCATCATAGGCACTCAGTATTTGTGCAAGAGCCGGCGCCGCCCGGCCTCTCACTGAGACTCTTCGCTCGATATCGCTGATTGTTCGCGACTGCCGTTGCAGCGTTTGTGTTTGGAGCATTCCACTATCCGCAACCTGTGGACGCGCCCGGTAGCTCGCAACTTAGTTTCTCGTGACAGCCATGAACACCACACAGATCGGACCTCAATGTTCCAGCCTGTGTGGTGCTCACAGCTATTCCGTGCTGATTGGCAAAATTTTAGTGCTTCCTTCCAGCTCCTGAATGCCTTGATCTCCTCTTCTCTTTTTCCCTGCTCTTTTTAAATTGACCTAAAGGGTTGTCAGACCAGACCAGACTACTGAACCTTGTTGGAGACCTCATGTATCATATCCAATAAAACATTTCTAAAGTACAAATGCCTTCTTGGGTCAAATACCAAATTGGAATTCTTTATCCCAAAGAACTTTCATTTGAGTTCTATGTTGTGCCGTTCGGCCTAAATGTTGTTTTGGTTTTTTTGTGTGGGCGGATCCAGACAATTCCCAAATACCTTTCACTTGAGTCCGATATTTTCCCAAAACGCCTACTCGTACGTTTGGGTGATTTTGTGGCCTGGGCGTTCCCCTTGGCTTGACTTCAAATGTTTTTTATACCCACCCCTATAGGATGGGGGTGTACTAATCTAGTCGTTCCGTTTGTAACATCTCGAAATATTAATCTAAGACACCATAAGGTGTATATATTCTTGATCGCCTCGACATTTTGAAACAATCTAAGAATGTCCGTCCGTCCTTCTGTCGAAATCACGAAAGTGGTCGGACGCTTAAAGCTAGCCGCTTGAAATTTTGCACAGGTTCTTATTATTGGTCTAGGTTGTTGGGGATTGCAAATGGCCATATCGGTTCAGATTTGGATACAGCTCCCATAAAAACCGATCTACCCATTTAACTACTTGAACCCCTTGAAGCCCCAAGTAAGGTCAAAATCGGTCTAGATCGGTCTAAACATTTCCATAGAATACAGGGTGGCTGATGAATATTGCTACAATGATGAATATTGCTACATTTTTTTTTCGGTGTATGGAATACATTTTTCTTTTATTCATGTTAAATTAAATTATTAAATTAATTATTAAATTATTATTAATTAAATTAATTAATTAATTAATTAAATTAATTATTAAATTATTATTATTAAATAGAAAAAAAGTTATTACATTTTTTTTTGGTAGCGGCTTTCATCAGCCACCCTGTATATAATCATTAAAAATTTCATTTTTAGGAGCTAAACAGACAACAATTTCCAACTTTTTTGATGATTGCTGTAAAACATATTGCAATTGGCGAGAATCAACCTAATTTTTAATAAAATTGATAATAGATTTATAATTTTTTTTGCATCTTTGACAAAAAATGCCACGCGTAGACTAAATTTCGGGTGTGGGGCGCGGAATGATTATTTAAATGAGATTAGTTACTAAAAAAATAGTGGAAGGTATAGCTGCAGTCAATCCACATGCAATCAATCCACATCGAACTACAGTAGCTTTTTGTTAAAACTCTTGCAACTATAGGAGCGTTGAGAGGAGTGGATGTATATAAGCCATAGACAAAAGTGCATATTCGACAACTAGCACCGAATTAAAACATGAGCCAACATATCCAACAAATATTGAAGCAATATGTTGGTCTTTTATAGCAATGCAAAGTTCGAAAAATTCCACAACTCAGCACTATAAAGTAACACAAATTTTGATTGTGAAAAATAAAAATTTTGATGGGAAGAATTCGATTTGCAGAATTTTGTGTGAAAATAAACTTCAATATTGATGTATCTGGGATGCAACTAGAACCATGGCCACGGATTCTTTATGACATTTGGTACATTTGGAACACTTGGAAAGTTTCAAATAAGCTTTGTTTGAAATAAGATGAATGCAGAATTATACACATAATTGAATTTTCTGCGAATTGTGTGGACTTTCCCACAAAACAATGATGTAAAAAATGCATACTTTAGATCAAGAAAGGTACCTTTACATTCGGCCCGCCAAGGATCTCGATTCGTATCACGATATGCTATATGCAAAGGTTTTGCAAAATACAAGAATTTGAAACAGGCGATAATGAGGAAACATTACAAAATTGATATGGCAACCCTAAAAAATTGGGTGGGTTCTACGCCATGGATATTCCAAAATGATTAGAGAACACAAAAATAAAGATTATTCATCGAAAATCGCTTTATTGTTTTTCAAAATGGTCCCCATTAAGATCTATACACTTTTGCATGGGTTTGAACCAATTGTCGAAACACTTTTGCCACTCTGATTGAGGTATCTCCAAAACATGCATTCTGAACGCATCAACCGCTTCTTCAAGTATCGAAAAATGTTGTCCTCTAACTTTTATTTTTTACGTACTGGAATAAAAAGAAGTCATTCGGTGCCAAGTCAGGACTATACGGTGGATGACTCATCAAATCGATGTGCTGAAAAATGCAGTTGTTTCGTATTTTTGGAGCATTTTTTCTACCAAACGACACGAGCCTTTTTTTTTTGAGGGATCCAAAGCGAAAAAAATTTTTGATGGTCAAATATTCATGCAATATTGAATGTATGCTGTTCCCACCAATACCTAAGGTTGTCTCAATCTCTCGATAGGTCATGTGACGATTTTGCAATATCAATGGTTTTTGGAACAACAACTGATTTAAGACGACCATTACGAAATTCGTCTTGTAGTGAACGACGACCTCGGTTGAATTCACCAGCCATCTATAAACATTGGTCCATGATGGAGCTTCATCGCCAAAAATTGAATTAAGTTCATCGATGGACTGTTGTTGAGTTAATCCACGTCGAAAGTTGTAAAACATAATCGCACGATTTTGGGTGAGATGAATATTTTAAGTTACTGAAAACAACACAAATAGCGCTCGTATGTCAAAACGTTCTGAGTACGTATAAACTCAAAAATGTCAAGCTTTACGATAGAGCTGTCAGTTGGCAGATCCCGAAATAAAAAAGGAAACCCTCGCAACGCTTTAATTTGTTCCTGATTTTGCAGAAATTGGGTATGTGAAATATACGTACACAAATCTATCGTAGTCGGTTCCCAAAATTCGGCACGGCTGATTTTAGCACATTACAGCTAGAGGACAAAGTGGGTTTGGGGTTCTACATTGAGAACCCAGAGACTGAGATCTGTTTTTGACTGACTGATCATAACATGGTCCTGCAGGTGGTGATCCGGACGATCACGGAATGCTTGAGGTGGTGTGGTGTTAACGCTTCGAGTGTGGACATTTTTACAGACTGTAAAATTGCCATCAAAGCAATAACAAGCGAGTTTAAAAAGGAGCCTTCACTGAGGATGGCACGATAGGCATATTTTGGGTGCCGGGCCATAGCGAAGTAAGGGGGAATGAAAGAGCAGACGATTTAGCAGTGAATGCCAGAGGACTGACGTCAATAAAATTAGTAAACCCGAAGCCTTTCGGGTCGTCGCAGTCCGAGTTAAGAGCGTGGGCGGCGAATACACCTACAACCCTGTGGAACAGCGAAACGGTCGGTAGGACGGCGAAAATCCTATGGGGGGATTCAGATTGTGAGAAAACGAGGCTATTACTGAAAGGAAGTAAGATGGAGGTCAGTATTGGTATTGGTATCATAATGGGACACATCACACGTAGAAAAAATCAAGCACGGCGTTAACAAAAGGAACCACATTCGTTCATAAAAGTGAATCGACACACTGTTCATAAACAGATCTTCATCAATCAACAACAGTAAATGTGAATGAAACGAGCTCACTTATGTAAAATCGGTGCGGCAAGTGATAGCATGTGTGCATGAGTGGGGAAGATGATGAACCCAAATTTGTATACCAATTTTCTAAAATTTAGTACGGGTTATTTTCGCGTAAGAATTTAAAATAAATCGACAACTTTTTATATGTTGAAATGTGGAGACCAAAGCTCCGATGGAAAGATCAGGCGAAGAAAGAGATCTTGAAACTAGGTAACAAAAAATTGGAGGTGCGGAGAATATTGAAGTGCCTGGACATCTATATCCGGGTTCGGCTAGTGGAAAAAATATTCTGTCATAGCCGATTAAAGTTATGTAACTTGACCAGTATCAGAAACATTTCGACCAGTTTGCATGAGCATGTTTGCTTACTGTGGAAGAAACATCCATCATTCGTGTTCCAAAACTGAATTTATATCAAAGATTCTTTGTGTTTTTTTTATTTCCCTTAAATTCCAAGTTAGCCGCTCTGTACATAGTAGTTAAAAAACGATTTACAATTTTTGAAATATGACATAATTAAATTTTTCCTATTTGCGTGAACTCTGAGTGTCAAATGAATGATTGACAACAACAACAAGAAATGTTGTGAAATGCACACAAGTACGAGAAACGATAAATCTAAAACATTGATTACACTAGTCGACGACAAACTTGTTTATTTTGTATTAATTTTTACAACAAAAGTTGTTGGAAATTTGGTAAAATGGATTGCTCTTTAAATATTTTTAAGCTGGGGACTGGTATTAACCCTTTGAGGACGAATGGGACGTATATGTCCCATTTTGTATTTTTGCTCTAAAATCCAATGAGGAAATAAAATTTGGTCACAAATAGTGAATATGATTATCCCGTTTCGTTTTGATAAGATGTCAAACACAAACATTTGCATTAATTTTTTTTTTCATTAATCTAAAATGTCTCTCCTTCGAAGACTTGAAAGACTAGGGTTTAAATTTTTAGTATTATTGTCGTCAATGCCTCCTCTATCAGCATCTTTTTTCATAAATTGGTTTGGTGATATACCTTCACCCTTACACTCCCAGCACTGATGGGACATATATGTCCCATTCGTCCTCAAGGGCAATAAAAGGGTAAAAATCAGTTTTGACTTGTTCCCATATATTCATTTCTAAGGGTAAAATATACATTTTCTGTTTATAAAAACAGTTATAAATAGACAAAGCAATAAAATGAGCTAAATTAGAGCGTCTAAGTGTTTAACGAGATGCAATTTCCTGATGGAATAATTATTATTTCAGTAGCTAACGTAATTGCAACGGAAACTCTTTTATACAGTATCAGCGTTGAATTTCGGATTATGAGAGCGAGTTTTGCAAAGCGTTATGAATGGTTAGATGCCATCTTTCTTTATTTTATGTAATAGGATAGAGATGTTGAACAAAGTGTAGCGGAATAGATCTAACCCAATAACTGTCGGCCAGTCCCCATTTTCAATATTTTGACTTGCCAAGGCGAAAATTTAAGGCGGAAAATCTTTTTTATGCTCACCGCCATATGATGGGAAGAATATTTTTACTCGTCTCGCCAAAAAAAGTCGATTTTCGACCCTATTTGATATATATTCCTTATTTTTTCACATTCTTTGTCGATCTATGTGTCCCCCGTTTATCGAAATAATGAGCTCATAGAACTCAATACCATTTGAACGGAATGTGTTCGCATTATCTTCGTCAGCATTTTTTTTGAAGTGCCTTTTGACAGTTGTTCGTGTGAAAAGTCAAAGTCAGTACTAGGCTTAAAGCAGACAAAAAGTCCTCTGACCAGAAAAATAAACGTATGGCGTATGCAACGAGGCAAAACATTTGACTCATTTCTGCTACAGCTATTTAAGTGTTGCCAACGAAATGTAATGTTAATAAAATGAAAATCGCAAGGAAATCGGAGTGTCAACCTAGGCATCACACGAATTGCTTACGATTTGTAATCGCAAACTTCCGTAAAAATCGGACCAAGTCTGTATGCCATTTTTGACCTTGTTTTTATTTTTTACCATTTGAAAACAGCAAAAAATGTTTGCCGTTTTAGCTGTCCCATTTTTAGCAGACTTTCTGCTGTTACAGCAAACATTTTTGCTGTTGTTACTGACAAATTTCTATGAGTGTGTATATAGAAAATTTAGAAATTCTTTTCATTTGAATTTTCATAGTCTCAAATCAGGAATTCTCAAAATTGCACATCCATTTCCATTTTTCTTTAAATTTCCTGTTGGCCAGTGTTGATTAAAGTAACTAGCTGATGATGTGATGATGACGATGCATTTGAACAGATACCTGTTGCTAGTTTCAGCTCTCAGCGGTGTTTCTTTGAATCTTTTTACGGAACATAATAGAATAGAAGATTTGATAAATTAAAAACAAGTTTTTTGAAACATGGTGCAAAAACAAAATTAATATTTTTTAAAAAAATATTTTGTATTGCTATTGTTGTTGTTGCTGTTTTTTTTGCTTGTTTTTGTCGATACCTCGAATCTATTTTAAGTATATTTTAAGCGATAGTGATTAAATCGAAATCCATTTGTTAGCATTGAGTTCGTATCGTCCCCCACATCGGTGCTTCTAGCTAGTAGCGGAGATGTACGTAAACGTAAATTAGTTTACGAATTTGCCTTAATGTTTTTGTTGTTAATTTTCTAAAATTAATTAAAATTTCTTGGCAACTTGGCAAAAAAAAAAGCAAAACTGAAATCAGAAAATTGTCTATTAATTGTTGGGGCTGGTACAGAAAAGGCGCCGTAGTGACGAAATGCACTGCAGAGGGGAAGAGAAAAGAAAAGTAAGAGAGAAGGCGAGAGAGAGAGAGAGAGGAGAAAACAACCGGATAAGAGGCGGAAATTGAAGAAAAATTTCCGCCAACCTTAATTTTTCTGTTGAGGTTCAATTCACTCATTTCATACACAAATCGGTTTTTCTTTTTTCGTTTTGATGGCCTCCATGCACACGCCACATATAGACAGCGCTAGCAAGTCCACAACCGCCCAAGCAGCTGATGGATGGTTGGAAAAGTGCACTTTTTTTATTGGTGTGGCATTCAATTTTTGCGCCAGTCATCCATCTATGAATGAGAGACTGTCTGGCGGGCAGGCTAACTGGCTGGCTGGTTGCAATAGCAATGACAATTTTGTTGTTTGGTAGGTGCGCTGCTGCACAGAAACCTATTATAATTGTCACCAATTCATTGTAGTGCCTTCTGGCAAAAACAATTCGCGGCACGATGTTTCACCTTCATATGCCGGTGGTGGTAGTTGATGCGTTGCCTATAAAAAGTAATGCCGTTTCAAAAGTTTTTCTTTTCTTTTGTGACAATTTTCTAGGAAAATCGTTCGAGTGAGTAAGAGATAGGAAGAAAAAAATTATGCTGACGATGACTCTGCTACAATTACATCAAATTTGAAATTGCATTGAACATGGCAATGATAATGCGTTGGTGGAATCATTGGAAATCGTTTGTTTATGGTAAAATGTTTAACAATTGTTCCTAATTTTATGACATACACTTAGAACATTTTAAATTTTTATTTTTGTTTTCGTTTATTGGTTTATTGGAAAAAAATCTAACCGTTTAGAAAAATCTAAGCGTTTGAAAGACAAATCGAATCATGGTTTATGCGAACGAATACGTAACCAATTTGCTTGACAAACCAGTAACTTTATTTTCCTATATCCATGCTGTAAGGTTAGGTTAGGTTTAAGAGGCAGTGTTACTTAGACGTTATCGCCCATTGTGATACACAGGACCAGGAGAAGGAAGATGCCTTCTAGAAACATCCACATCGCTTTCAAAAGCTCAGTAATTTGCGAATGTTTACATCAGCTAAATGCGAGAAGTTCTCAAAGAAATGAGAACCTGAAATGGAATTGAAAGTGCGTCTGACTGAGACGTCTGTTTTAGACAGCGACAGCAGTGGTAGCCCTTTTCCAATCTAGATTAGGCCACATAGTTTTGTTAAGTTTAGAATCGCCTACCCCTCCCCCTCCCTCCCATAGCTTACATGTCACTATAGGCATACCCACAGATTCCAGTTCCCCTAGAATGTGTAGAGCAGTTCCTAGTCTCGCAAGCTCATCTGCTTTACAATTCCGTGGGATATCTCTGTGGCTCGACACGCGTAAATGGTGAATTTTGAACTGTTCAGCCATCTCGTTGAGATTTCTGCGACATTCGAGAGCGGGGTTTGAAATTAGAAATACGTTCTCCAGAGATTCGATAGCATCCTGGCTGTCTGAAAAGATGTATATGCCAGTTGTCGTTATGACATATCTAAGCCATCCCCCTACTTCTTTAATCGCAAAGATCTCCGCTTGAGATCTTTGCGATTAAACCTTCATATGCCGGTGGTGGTAGAGACCAGACCAGTACTCTGAACTGGTCTGGTCTCGATATGACCAGACCAGTTCAGAGTACATCCCAAAGACCACCAGGTGGTCTAGTTTGGAACCATCCGTGAAGAAGTCTATGCAACTTTTATTACCAGGAATATTTTAGTTCCAATCGGTTGTGGTTGCTTTTTATATTTCGGGATTAGAGAAAATAAACAAATATTAATCATAAAAATCGCGTTATTGTTTTTCAACATATATGCCATTAATATCCATGCCTTTGAACCACTTATCGAAGCACTTTTGCCACTCTGATTGAGGTATCTCCAAAAAATGCATTCTAAACGCATTAACCGCATCTTCAGGTGTCGTAACACGTTGACCTCTCATTTTGTATTTTACGTACGGAAATAAAAAGAAGTTGTTCGGTGCCAAGTTAGGACTATACGGCGGATGACTAATCAAATCGATGCTTTGAATGCTCAAAACGGCAGTTGTTTGAGTCGATGTGTGAGAGCTCGCATTGTCGTGGTGAAGAGTGATTCGTCTTCGGCGGTTGGTTTTCCTGATTTCTTGCAAGACAACTGGCAAATAAATTGTTGTATACCACATAGAATTGACTGTTCTGTGTTGTTCTAGTGGTACGATTGCCACATGTCCAGTTTTTCCGAAAAAACAGGCGATCATTTGCTTCGTGCGCGAGCAACATTTGTTGGATTTGGCTCATCTTGAAACACCCATACAGCCGACTGCTCATACGCATAAATCCACGATTCTTCACCTGTTACGATGTCATAGATGTGTTTCGAAGCACCGCGATCGTATTGTTGGAGCATTTCTTTCGACCAATCGACACGAGCCTTTTTGAGCGATGGAGCGATGGTCAAATGTTCATGCAATATTGAATGTACGCTGATCCCATTAATGCCTAAGGTTGTCTAAATCTCACGATAGGTCACATGACGATCTTGCATTACAAGTTGGCGCACAGCATCAATGGTTTTTGGACCAACAACTGATTTTGGACCACCTTCACGGAATTTGTCTTGTAGTGAACTACGATCTCGGTTGAAAACTCATCATACCATCGTTAACATTGTTCCTTGATGGAACTTCATCGCCAAAAATAGAATTAAGTTCATCGATGTGCTGTTGTTGAGTTCATCCTCATCGAAAATTGTAAAAAAATAATCGTTCAAAAATGTTTTTTCACGATTTTATTTCCTTTTTTGGGCGGCGTGATGAATCTTTTATGTTACTGTAAACAACACAAATAGCGCTCGTATGTCAAAACTTTCATAATTCATATAACCTTAAAAATTTCAAGCTTTACGATGGAGCTGTCACTTGGGAAATTGCAACACAAGGGTTGTCCAATCCCGAAATATTAAAGGCAACCCTCGTATCAGGAATAGTAGTACAGTACTTTTTATCAAAAAGCGCTAGCTGAAACATCGGGCATGGTATCAAGGATAATACAATGTCGTAGCCGCCGAAGAGAAAGCTCCCATAGCCTCACAACAGTGGTTGCACCAATTAGTCTAGCCACAATGTCCAGAGGCAGTAGGATTAGCAAACATGCTATAAGAATGGTCAAAAACGTTCACTATTATTGTACTTGGCGAGTACAATAGAACATTTGTTTCCGTTTATTTCTCTTTTTTATGTTTTGTTTGCCATTGTGCAGGGTACTTATAACGCGGGTGTTTGCGTGTTTTTGTTCCATTTGATAAAGGAACCAATTGTTCCATTTGTGGATCTATTACTAATCCTATATATGCAACTATAAACTATCAAGGCATTAAATCGGTAAAAACATATGTCTGCATCGAGATTACAACGGAAGTATGGACAGTAACATCGAAGTAAGTAATTCGTTTTGGCCATTTATTAAAAAATGGCAAAGCAGTTCAAACTCATGTATAAGAAAGATCTTGGCTCTAACAATCTTTACTGCGCAAGAGAACTGGTGAAGAGAGCTAAGGGCACTTTGTCAACGAGCTCTGAGGGCAGCATTGGAATTGAATGTCCGTGAAAATAAAATTACATTTAGCTTGTAAAGACATAAACCGAAACAATTTTCAGCACAACGTTAGCACATTAACAGGGCTCTGCTATAAAGTTTACAGCAAATGCTTTATAATAAAAAAATGATTTTTCTTCCAAATTTGACAAAAAGAAGCCAAAAAAGTCAAATTAAAACAAAAACGATGTAAGTGAAGATAAATACCGAGTTTAACTAGTGGAGACAAAAACCACTGACCTAACAGCCTTATGTTATTGGCGTTAACAGAACACTGTAAAGCATGTTTACGCAAAAAAAATATTTTTTTATGATAGCTTCATTTCAAACACATCAAAAAGAGCATAAATAACAACTAGAGAATAATAGGGTAAATCTATAATAAAATTTAGTACCGTCAATATCCATAATAGGCACTAAAACATGAAGATTATAAAACCGTATGGTCCACTACGCAATAATTGAAGTACTTGCGTCGATAAAACCGGCCTTAAACAACGCCTTATAATCCATATCAGACTTAATTCCAAACAATTGTTACTCTGATGCGTGGACCACTGTGCAAAAATAGTGGTGATGCTACTTTTAATATATAAAACTTACCTCTAAATTTAGTCAGACTTTAATTTTGCAAACCTATTGAAATATCGACATAACAGATAAAAAATATATATGGGAGCAATTTGTGCACACATACTAGAACGTAAAAAAGAACATGTCACGCCCAATATTGTCGAAATCTAACTAAAATTGTGGCTTTACTGTCTTATGGGAGCTATATCTCAATCAGGACCAAAGTTATGGAATTCTGAGCACGTATTGGGACTTGAAATAAAACGTCTCATCTAAAGGAAGAATCAAAATTGTGGCTGCTACAGCCTAAAAACTCAATTTTGGATGATAGATATATGAAAGCTATACCTAAATTTGATTTTGGCGAAATTTTGTACACATATGAAGACGTCTAATATAACAACTCATGTTAAATTTTGTAAAAATGGAACAAAAAATGAGGCTTCTACACCTTACAACTCTTTATCGGATGAAAGATATATCTTGGATCTATATCTAAATCGAATTTTATGAAATTTTGTAAATCTTGTAGATCAGATTAAAATTGTCGCTTCTACAGCCTTGAAAGTCCATATCGGATGAAAGATATATATGGAAGCTATATCTAAATCTGGACCGATTTTAGCACACATATTAAGATGTCACACACATATTAAGCACACATATTAAGATGTCAAATAAAACACCCCTTGCTAAATGTTGTAAAGATTGAACCAAAATTGAGGCTTCTACAGCTTCAAAGTCCATATCAGATGAAAGAATATGGGAGCTATATCTAAAACTGAGCCGGGTTTGCCGAAATTTTATACACATATTAGGACGTCAACTTAAACACCTCAAGCTAAGTTTTGTAAAGATCGGAAAAATTTTGACTGCTACAGCCTTAAAATTCCATATCGGATGAATGATATATATGGGAGCTATATCTAAAACTGACAAAATTTTACACAGACGTAATATAAAACACCTCATGCTAAATTTTGTAAAGATTGGACCAAAATTGTGACTTCTACAGCCTTAAAAGGCCATATCGGATGAAAAATATATATGGGAGCTATATCTAAATCAATAGCGTTCGTTCTTCTGCCAAAGAAGTAGTGACATATGCAATATTTCATGATAATCGGACAATAAATGCGACCTGTACCTTGATCACAAGAATACATGGACAGGCGGACATAGCTAAATCGAATTCGGAAGTGATTCAAAGCCGATCGGTATACTTTTCAATGGGTCCAGCTCTTCTCCTTCTTAGCGCTTCAAACAAATGCACAAAGCTATAATACCCTGTACCACAGAGGTGGTGTAGGGTATACAAATATATGTCTCCACTAGTTAAATTCGGAATTTATCTTCACTCACATTAGCAAAATCAAAGCCATATACTGACAAAACAACTTTTGCTATAATTGGTTTTAACATTTGTTTGTCAACTTTCAATTTTGTTCAATCTTTTCTAATAACTTCGTATTGTGCATACACTTTCTGCTTTTGTTGTTTCATTCCTGATAAGCCTGTTGGTATTCCTGATTAGCCTACATTTTAATTTCTTTCATTTTGAGGGAAGGCAACTATGCATTCTTTTCTCAATCCCATTGAATATTCCATAAAGGATTCCAAGTATTTGACAACACATTGATATAACGTAAAGGATTCCACTGACATAAAGGATTCCTTTTGACAACACGTTGATGCAACTAGGTCTTGTAGTAAAATAAGTTGTTAACAGAAGATATAAAAATAGATTTAATAAGCCTACCTTCAGGCAGTAACAATGACGAGAAGAAGCGTTATTGTTATAATCCTCCCACACTTAACAAGTTGATGTCAAGAATAATTCGTTCTTTCTAAAAGCATATTTGCAGACTTTTGTCGCACATTTACCACCAAAACAGGAGACATTTGGGTAATGGATGATCTCATTGAGTGGGGTTGTGGGTTGGTAAGAATGTCATAAACGCCAGCACCCAGAACTTCCTGTTTAATTGCTTATTACCGAAACTATACATCACCAGCTAATACAATGTTGCACCTAACATAGTCTTGGTTTCAAACGGAGGCCAATGAGAGGGGTTTAATGTGCATGCGTTTTCATTGTTGTTGATCGCTTGCACGTTTTTTCACGTTTTTGTTTTAACTTAGATTCTTTTTTTTTCAATTTTGTTTTGTGAGTATTAGTGACCATCTGGCACAGTGTCTATGAAAATTCAAAAATATTTGTCTTTATTTTTTAAGAGGAAATAGGAAAATTCAACAGGAAATCGTTAAAGAACATTCTTTAACGATACTTCTATTCGGGACATACTTAAACAATATTAAATGTCTTTTGTTTATCTATCATATTGCACTGGTGTTCTCGTTTAAGAATATAATAGGGAGTTTTAAAAGGACTCACTATTCCCAATTTTAACAAAATAAAACAGAAATGAGCTTATGGTAAGTCGGGAGATCGGGAGATAACGAAGTGAATATTGAGTCACTTAGGCTGATATTACACCATCAGAGCTTTTACTTTCTGTATTCATAAATCTTGTCTTATGGACGTCAAATAAGAATAGAGCGCGCTCTAATCACCATGTGTTCTCATATGTATTGTAGGTTTTTTATAGACATATGTCTACATGTGTGGTCGATGAAATAAAAGCTCGATTTAATCGAAAAATTGCATTTTATTCCAAAATCCATTTGTCACAGTCAATATTTCGTACGTATCACATGATGTGTACAACTTTCGGAGTTGCTATTTTTGAAATTAAATAAGACATGTCTGATCGTGTATTGACAGCTTTAGTAGTAGTTATTTTAGCACTTTGATCAACCCTTTCGCAAAGTATTAAATTGTTATACGGTAAAAAGCTTGTAAGTTTTCGGATTTGCGCCCTCTAAATACTCAAGAAATCAAGACCCCAGATCGGTTTATATGACAGCTATATCGGATTATGTCCGGATTTCACCCATACTTGGCACAGTTGTTGGAAATGAAAACAAAACACCTCATGGAAAATGTCAGCCAAATCCGATAGGAATTGCGCCCTCTAGTGGTTCAAGAAGTCAAGATCGCAGATCGATTTATATAGCATCTATACCAGGTTACGGACCGATTTGAACCATACTTGGCACAGGTTTTGGAAGTCATGACGAAACATGTCGTGCAAAATTTCAGCCAAATCGGATGGGAATTGCGCCTTCTAGTGGCTCAAGAAGCCGAGACCCAAGATTGGTCTATATGACAGCTATATCAGGTTATGGACCGATTTCAGCCATACTCAGCACAGTTGTTGGAAATCATTACAAAACACCTTGTGCAAAATTTCAGCCAAATCGGATAAAAATTGGGCCCTCTATAAGCTCAAGAAGTCAAGATCGCAGATCGGTTTATATGGCAGCTATATCAAAACATGGACCGATATGGCCCATTTGCAATCCCAACCGACCTACAATAATAAAAAGTATTTGTGCAAAATTTCAAGTGGCTAGCTTTACTCCTCCGAAAGTTAGCGTGCTTTCGACAGACAGACGGACGGACATGGCTAGATCGACATAAAATGAATGGTCAAGAATATATATACTTTATGGGGTCTGAGACGAATATTTCGAGGAGTTTCAAACAGAATGATGAAATGAGTATACCCCCATTCTATGGTGGAGGGTATAAAAATGCATCTTTATGGTCCTAAGTACTTAAATCGGGAGATCGGTATATGTATATGACAGCTATATCCAAATATAGACCGATCTGAACCATATATTGGGTTGCCTAAAAAGTAATTGCGGATTTTTTAAAAGAAAGTAAATGCATTTTTAATAAAACTTAGAATGAACTTTAATCAAATATATAATTGCCATTTTGTTCGATAATCTTTTGCCATCTTCCTGGCAAATTTAGTATTCCACGCTCATAGAACTTCTGGCCTTTATCTGCAAAAAACTGAACCAAGTGCGATTTTATAGCCTCATCATTGCCGAAAGTTTTACCATTTAAGGAGTTCTGCAAAGATCGAAATAAATAGTAGTCTGATGGTGCAAGGTCAGGGCTATATGGTGGATGCATCAAAAGTTCCCAGCCAAGCTCACTCAGTTTTTGGCGAGTGACCAAAGATGTGTGCGGTCTAGCGTTGTTCTGGTGGAATATGACACCTTTACGATTGACCAATTCTGGTCGCTTCTCCTTGATGGCTGTATTCAATTTGTCCAATTGTTGACAGTAAACATCCGAATTAATCATTTGGTTCCTTGGAAGCAGCTCAAAATATACCACACCCTTTCAATCCCACCAAACAGACAGCATAACCTTCTTTTGGTGGATATCAGCCTTTGAAGTGGTTTGAGCTGGTTCACCATGCTTGGACCATGATCGTTTTCGACTAACGTTGTTGTAAACAATCCATTTTTCATCTCCAGCTATGATTTGTTTTAAAAACGGATCTAATTCATTGCGTTTAAGGCGCATATCACAAGCGTTGATTCGGTTTGTTAAATGAATTTCTTTCAATACATGTGGTACCCATATTAAAATTGACGCCAAACAAACAAATGTAAACAAAATTTCGCGCACTTTTTTTCTAAAGCAAGCTAAAAGTAACAGCTGATAACTGACAGAAGAAAGAATGCAATTACAGAGTCACAAGCCGTTGAAAAAATTTGTCAACGCCGGCTATATTACTACTATATATACTATATTGGGTTTTTGGGCAACCCAATATTTCCCATTTCCGTGCAGATATTGGAAAAGTTATATATTTAACAAAATTCGCTACAATTATTGACAAAAAGGCTTCTCAATATATTGTATAAGTATGCATTATGCATTTATGAAGAAAAATACTCTGAACTTTTCCAAGAGTATATGACCACTTCTGTACTACAAGGCTGTCGAAAGCGGATTTTTAGTCGATTTCTATGGTGGATTTACCAGATTTATAGCCGCTTTGATAGTGCCAATTATCTCATTGACTTTTTAATCTTTTACACTGTATGCGATGAGAAGGAAACGTATTCCTCTGTAGTTGGAACATACTTTCTCCTTTCTTATGTACGGGGCATAATGTGATGAGGTTCCAATCATGGGATATCCGTGCTTCTAGCCAGATCGGGCAGACGAGCTAAAAATACTTCTTATCAGAGTGTCGCTTTAATTTCAACTATGCGGTACATATTTTATACCATCATTAGGGATTGGTTCTGTGGTATTTTCTTCGCCGCCACTGCGGCGCACTCAACTACGGAAAACGTTTTTTCCATATCTTTTCATATTCACGATCTGTATCGTTTACCAGTTTTCCTTCTTTGTCGCTGCAGGAGAATTTGCCTGTGCCAAAGCTATCTGGTTAATGTTTTGTTCTTTGGTAAAATTTCCGGACTTCATTCTGACTCCTGTACATCTCGGTTCGATCAGTCGGCCAGTATTGAATGAATTGAGATATCTTTATGAAATTTATTGAACAGAAGTGTTTGTTAGACGATATGCAAAATGTGGGGGTCCTGGAGAGTCTGGGCTCTATACGTGGGTCCTCTGATTAAGTCATACAATGCGAATTTTTGTTTGCGCTGCGAAATGTTCATTTGTGGTTCGATTTCCAAAATTGGATTGGAAAGTACTTCTCAAGCCCAATAAAACACATGTTTTTTTTTGCTATATATCTTTTATTGTTGTGGAGATATTGGACTTGGACTCATAATAATTTTTGATTTTTTATCGAGGCTGACCTCGTATTTCGTGATTTGTGAACCGATTTTTGGCTTACAAAATTTACAATAATTTTTCTGTATTATTTTATTATTGCACATAGTCTGGATAACACATCAGCTATAACAATGGCAGACTTATTTCCATCTCACTGTTTGAGGTCTTTCCATTTCCCTTTTCTTTCTGCGGTATGGACGTTTCTCCGATACTGCTCCTTCATTGCTACCGATTGCAGGGTTGCTCTGTATGCCACATTCTTGGCTTCAGTAGCAATTCGACACTCTTGGTCGTACTATGGGTTTTTTGGAGGTGATTTCTGGCACCCAAGTATGAAAAATGGTTTGCCATTGCGATGCTATATCATCGGGACAAGGAGATATTTCATGAAACAATGGAGTTAGTCGCGTGGAATATTCCGTTGCAATCAGTTGCTTTCAGTTTTACAACGTACATCCTTCTGTTTAAAGAGTTCGGACATTCCGCGTACAGACTCGCAGATCGTGCTTCTTAATTCCCTTGCGAGGGTCATCAACGATAGGGGAGTCCGTTTTTATCGTTCTTCGTTTTTCAAAGTAATAGTGCGGGTTACTACAAGCCCAACAGATCGGAGCTTAAAATTCCAAACTATATGGTACTCATCCCGATATACATAGAAAAATAAAGTTGCTGATATCAGAACACTCTGTCTGTTGATTTTAAATAACATTTTTTTAATCTTCGAAGGAAGTTTTTCTGCGAACAGGTCAAAGCGTTAAAAACGTCACTTAGATGAAATAGTTTCTGTCAAAAACCCATGTCCAAACTAAAAGGCCTACAGACCTACATGCCTTGCGTTCTTTCTACTCAAAACCATGGAACGTAGTTTGGATACCATGATAAAGAGTAGGGCATCCAGTGAACTGGTCAAATACAAATAGCATGCCTATGTCAAGAAACCCACTCCTATGTGTATCCACCATAAAAAAACCTATTGCAGATGCTAACTGAGAAGGGATTTGAACCCGTCTGTTATTCAGACAATGTTATAAAACTTCTAAGAGGTTAGGATCCGAATCAGCTATGCAGAAGCTCCGAAATACCCTTGCCGATGGCATACTACTGGGTTCAACCTAGGGGTCTCATTGTTTACCCAGAGAAGACTGAAATCTGCTTGTTTACGAGAAAGACGAAGGTGGGCCTATTGGACGCATCACGTTTCCCCAAGGTTAAATACTTAGGAGTGATCTTGGACCGGAAACTGGCTTGGAAGTGTAACATTCAGGAGCGTACTGAGAAGGCTCACAGATGTTGTGCACTATGTAGACGGGCCGTAGGCGATGATGACCATCGCTCCGACACATACATATACAGATTAAGTGTGAGGCAGCCACAGCGGTTATGAGACTTAAGGCGATGGGAGAATGGGTAAATAATAGGAGCAGGTCATTCCATCGCGGTATAATCGAGATGACGGTAGAAACCTGGTTAGAATAGAAGAGTTTTCCGATCGGATACCTGAGATGAACCGTGAAGTCGAGTGCGAGATACTGCTGCCAGAGGCGCAGTTTAGGATTGACGCAACTCTGGTATTGCCATCTAGGAGATCATGCTACCCAGATGGATCAAAGCTAGAGGACAGAGTCGGTCTGGGAGTCTTTATTGAAAACCCAGCGACTGAGATCTGTTTTCGACCACCTGGCCATAATACGGCCCTGCAAGCGGAGATCCCGGCGATCGCGGAATGCGCGAGAAGATACTCTCGAGCATACTGTGTGAAAGATTAAAACCTAAAGTCAATGATATAATTGGGCCCTATCAATGGACCTTTAGACCTGGTAAATCCACTCTAAGCCAGATATTCACACTGCGCCAAATCCTGGAAAAGACACGAGAAGGACAAATCAACACCTGTGGTGTATTGTTAACGCGATGACGTCGACTGTGAACATCTTTAAGGGCAGTAAACTGATCATAAGGGCAATAACAACAAGGATGATAAGGTCACGAACGTCTTGGAGTGTAAGAAGAAGGTTCGGGTGTCGGGCCACAACGGAGTAAGAGGGAATGAAAGAGCAGACGATTTGGCAGTAAAGGCCAGAGGACTGCCGCCAACAAACTTGGTGAACCCGAAGCTGTTCGTGGCAACGCAGTCCGAGTCAAGGACGGGGGCGACGAACGCTCATGTAACACTGTTTAACATCGAAATGGTCGGTAGGACGACGAAAACCTTATGGGGAGATCCGGATCGTGAAAGATTAGGCTGTAACTGAAAGGAAGTTAGAAGGAGGTCAGATAGTTTTCGGTATCATAACGGGACACAAGGGACTACGAGCTCACTTATGTAAAATAAGTGCATCAAGTGATGAGACATTGAAGCATTTCCTAGGTCATTAAACGGCTTTTGCGGCTAACAGATACCGGCAATTAGGTACGGACACAATACCAGACATAAACCAGCTTAGGGGTGTGCCATGGAAAACAACTAAGGATTTTGTAAGTAGGTACGGAATTCCTAACTTAGATTTTCTTTTTCGAGGTTACATTTTTAAGTATTTAGAGCGCATAACATGCCGATTACTGGCTTGGGTGTATGTCTATAGTGGCATGGGACGAATTAATATCCGCACCCTCTTTACAACTTCAGTGTGTCAGTCCGCACATTGTTAAAAGCTCCTTCGATGTTAGTGCATACCGCCAGTGTGTAAGTTTTGCCATCGAAGGATTCTTCTATTTTATGCTCAACCTCGTGCAGGACAGTTTGCACCGACCTTCCCTTGACATAGGCATGCTGTTTGTATTTGAGCAGTTCGCTGGATGTTCTACTCTTTATCATGGTGTCCACAATACGTTCAATGGGTTTGAGTAGAAAGGACGTAAGGCTTATAGGTCTGTAGCTCTTTGGTGTTGCATAACTTGCCTTGGCTTTGGTATAAATACCAACCTTGCCTCGTGCCAGGATTTCGGAGTAAATTCAAGTCCCAAGCTCCCTGTAAAAATATTGATGGAGCGACAGATTGTCTGCCTCATTCTGTATTAACGCCGGAAATATTCCATCAGGCCCGGGTGACTTAGATGGTTTGAAGCTCCTCAAGCATTCCTTCACCATAATTTCTGTAATGATAAGCCTTCGATCAACATCATTATTCCTAGATTCCGGTGTCTCCGTGAGTCCCGTTGTATTCTGTACATGGGTTTTCAGCAAAAGTCTCAACATGCCCTCCGCAGTCTCTCCTCTCACTCCCATGTCGTCTACTAACGTTTCAGTTTGGTCACTTTTTTATTTTGGCGACGTCATTAACGCTATCCACCTGTTCGCAGAAAAGCTTCCAGGAGGCACGATTTGCTGCTCTGGTAATCCTATTGTATTCCCTGAGCCGTGTGTAATACACATCCCAATAAACTTCGGCTTTTTTACGACTTGCTCTGTTAAAAAGTCTGTGGACCTCTTTCCCAATATTGCGAATCTCCCCAGTCATCTAAGGTATTTCTAGGGCTGATTTCCTTTCCCGAAGAAGACAACAGCCCACTAGTGCAGTCGTAATCCTGTTGACATTTTGTTTGTAACACATGGAAATATTGGTCTGAAACCCAACAAAATATTTATATTGTTGATCGTCTTGTCATTCTAAGTCGATTTACCCATGTCCGTCCGTCCGTCTGTCGCAAGCATGCTAACTTTCGAAGGAAGGAAAGCCAGGCGTTTGAAATTTTGTTCAAATACTTCCTACACTTATAGAAAAAGACTGCTGATAAAAGCCAACACTGTGTGCTGACTGTTAGTTGTTAATTTTGCTGCTATTATAGCAGAAGATCTGCTCTCATAGCTTAATGTTTGCATTTTCAAAACAGCAATCTGACTGCTGAAAAGACTGTTGTTTGCTGAAAATGGCTGCCGCTTAATTTTTAATTATTTCGTTGTCCTGCTGTGTGTTTCATTGTTTCACAGTGCTGCATTTGTGTTCGTTGTGCACGCCCTTAACCCGGTCTGCTTCACCCCGAAAGGCTTCCCATACACCAAATTTACTTATGGCAGTCGTCTGTTCCCTACGGCCAATTCGTTTGCCCTTTTGGTCCCCCTTACTCCACGATGGTCCGTCACCCAAACAATCTTGCCACCCTCGGGGAAGTCGTAAATCTCCTTCTTACACGCCAAGACTGTGTGCGACCTTATCATCTTTGTTGTTAAATCCCTGATAGCTAGTTTACTGTCCGTGAAGTTGTTTACACCTGACGCGCTTTACCTTGCGCATTCCGTAATCACCCGGATCTCCTTCTGCAGATCCTTATTATGGTCAGGCAATCGGAAAGAAGTCTCAGATCCTGGGCACTCAATGTAGACCCCAGGCTCAGACTCTGTGCTCTAGCTTTGATTTAATTGAAAGCATTTAAAGCAGCATACAGTGTTTGCTTTTACCAGCAAATTTTTTTCCATGAGTGTAGCTATATATGTATGTGTGTACGGTTAAAAATCAATTATCGCCTAATATTGATTATGAGTTTCAGATAATCGGTTAATATTTTTCTTATTTAAATGCATACAAATCAATTATCATTTGAAAATAATCACGATATTATTTCAATTTTAAGTATCGTTATACAGTACGTGATGACAGCAATAAATATACGCCATCTTTAAACATGGGTTTCGTTTTGTTTTGATATTTTGTTGATTTCTTTTCCACTTGATATTCTGTTGCTGTTGAAATTTTGTTTTGTGTGCTTACTTCTCCCGGCTTATGTTTTTTATTTTTATTATTTTTAAGACATCCAAACAACGAACAAACTCATCTATACAATCCCAAGTAATCTACCATCTTATACCTATCGGCAGTTAATTTGGAATTATTTAAACGCCTCTCCGAATGTGGCCCTCGAAATATCTCTTGCGCGAGATACTTGTACATGCTTCTCCGTATTGCTGCTTTCGGTTTGGAGTTTTCTCTCTTATTTGTAGAGAGAGCGTGTGTGTGTTTGTGTACGTTTGTATGACAACATTGGGGTGTTGGAGCATTGAACTCTAATGTGTATCTTTTGGAGTTTACTGCCATTTTTGTGATACTTTTTGATGGCTCCTTTTCAACTACGACAATGTCAATGGAAAAGGAGGCCAACAAAAATCATGGGAATAATTTGTTTCATATGAAAATAGATTACCTTATAGTTTGAAATATCGATAGTTTTTGATCATATTGAAATTGAAAGTAGCTTCAACTCTTTGTGTTTTGGATGAACCCTTTGTTTTTGCTAGATGTGAACATCATAAACCTATTTTGACAGTTCGTCTAGTTTATTGTAATTTTGGTTTTTAATTGACCTCTTATTCGTACCAACCACCAACAAGGTTTGTTTAAATATAGTTTAAGTAATTTTATGTATCAACGTACATACATAAACGTGTTTTATTATTCATTACAGCTGGCGAAACAGTTTTTCTGTTTCGCTTACTTTTTTATACGCTTGTTAACTTTTTTGCGATGGCACTTCAACTTGGCAACCACCGGTAGATATGCACTGTCACGTGATGTAAAACCAACAAAGGTTTGTTTGCGTCTCAAAGTACAGTGGTTAAGAACAGTGCTGCTATTTTTGGTAGTTTCCTACCAAAATTGGTAGGTATTTATTCTTTTGGTAGGGTGGTAGGCTGACCTCAATTTTTGGTAGGTTTTTTTCAACATATTAATACCACTGAAAAAAAATCGCACGGGATAACTCAAAATTAATTCACTTCTTGTCGTTTCGGCATACTCGTTAAGAGTTCTGAACAAAACCATGGATGTCCAGGGACCAAATACTACTACAAGGGTCTCACTGTTTTAATATTCTAGAAAAAAGGTCGTAAGTTCTAATTTGGACTGTTACTGGTACGAGTGTTAAGAGATTGCTTTCAAATTTCGTAAACTCTGTTACGGAAATGCGGCCTATGTGGCAGGCGCATACAAAGATGTTAAGGGGTCCATGCAACTCACTGTGACGGCGCAATTTGATAGTAAAAGCGCATTTCTGGGCTCAAACATTAAAATCAGGTATAAAGGGTGCTATATCAAGATATATGATCATTGAACGTAAGGTTATGGAGTACTTTCAGTAAAAAGGCGGACGGACATGGTTAGAACGATACGACAGTAGTGCAGAATGTTGAGAAGATCGGTCAATAAATGCGCTTGCAAAGGCCCTGGAAAAGAGAATCGGCCGATACATATATATGGGCGCTATATATTAATTTGAACCGATTTCTATAAAATTCACCCGCAATGTCGAGATTCATAAAAGTCTCCTTTGTACAAATTTCGTGAGAAACTGTTAACAAATTGCGATGTTATTGCAATAAAAGTCGAAATCGGACGAACATATATGTGGGAGCTACAAACCAAATCTAGGCAAAAAATGCCTGTGCCAAATTTGAGGTGATCGGTTGAGAATTGCGACCAGTACTTTGTAGACAAATTAACATGGACAGACAGGCAATCGAATCAGAAAGTGATTCTGGGTATAATTCTTAACTAGAAACTAAACTGGAAATGGAACGTCGACAAGGTAATCAAAAAGGCATTAAATGCACTCCTCTGGTATTTCAATAGGTTCCGTAGGTGATCTGGGTCTGATCTGGCTTTAGGCTGATGGAAATGGTATAGGGTACCAAGGCGGTGTTGATCCCGCA
The DNA here is from genome assembly GCF_963082655.1 of Stomoxys calcitrans. NCBI lineage: Eukaryota > Metazoa > Arthropoda > Insecta > Diptera > Muscidae > Stomoxys > Stomoxys calcitrans. The sequence goes on along the minus strand of NC_081555.1, from coordinate 74,420,949 downwards.
TCAAGGGAGGCTTTGATTCCCGTACTCGATCTAATGCCAACATGTTGAGTGTGCGGCAACGAATATCACCTTAACTACGAGGGAAGCTCGATCCTAACGTTGCTAAAATTTTACCCCTATTCCCTTTTCTGAAGACTGGTGATACCACAGGATAGGACAGAGGAGTCCCGCCTTACTGACGGATTGGATGTTGTTTTCGCGTAGAGGGAGCTCTGGCTGCCGGCGTCCGCGCTACATACATGAATAGGTCCAGATTGGGTAGAGGTACCAGGGCAGGAATCTCCATTAAGTTCCTAGGAGTCAAATAGGCAATAGGTGCAGCGGCTTTCAGGTGGAGGTCTTCGCTGCCCTGGAGACATTTTTGATACAGAAGCGATAAAGTTTTGATTTTATTGCATATTCGTTCTTAGAATAGTCCTATTTACTATGTTGTCTATGAAAAAAATTCTAAGACACATATGTCCGATTCGTCCTCAAAGGGCAATTTGGGTGGAAAAGTGTTGATCAGAACTCAAATAAAATCAGAACGTATACTCTGTTTCGACTGCCAGAAATGGTAGGCGTCCTGTCTGGTCATTGCAATATTAGACCTTATTATTCTAAGTTATATTGGGTTGCCCAAAAAGTAATTGCGGATTTTTCATATAGTCGGCGTTGACAAATTTTTTCACAGCTTGTCACTCTGTAATTGCATTCTTTCTTCTGTCAGTTATCAGCTGTTACTTTTAGCTTGCTTTAGAAAAAAAGTGTGAAAAAAGTATATTTGATTAAAGTTCATTATAAGTTTTATTAAAAATGCATTTACTTTCTTTTAAAAATCCGCAATTACTTTTTGGGCAACCCAATATATATTTTTAATTGAATGATATTTAAATAAAAACCCGCCAAGGTTGTTCATGCACATTTTAAAGGCTTTAAAAAAAGATTTCCTTTTTCTTTATTGCAATTGTGTTTAAAATTTACATACCAAAATTATTACCATTTCGAATTATTTTCAGTACATTCAATGGTTTTTATGTCCCTACTGATTTGAAGCAACTTTCTCCGCAAGATCTCCACATTTCTTAACATATTTAGGAAGATTTTCCAAAGCCAATTGCAACTCTAGTGAAGCAACATCACCACAAGCTTTAACGTTTTTAAGGGCTTTGATTTCTTCAATTGTTTCTTTCGCATGCTCATCCAATTGATTCATATGACGGACGATTTTGTTCACGCATCCCTCGGAAGGTTTCTTCTGCGAATCTTTATCTTCCCTGTAGGCAGCATTTTCGCAATCTTTGTCATTGTCATCAATGATTCTGGTGGTGTCGACAACCAGGGTTTCAATGTCATCTAAAATATCTGCCACACTTCTCTTAGTTTGTTCGCCACAAGCGTCTATCTTGTAGATGAATTCGGAGAAGACATCCTCCAAATTGTAAATAGTGTCGGCAAGACAGTTGACGCCTAGGAGATTTTTACTTGCAAGCGCCACTGAGTCAGATGGCTCTTTGGCCCATGCTGTTGCAAAAATTGCGGCCAAAAGAACAGTGATTGCAAGTTTGCAGTACATCTTTGTTGTATTGCTGTTGTAAACTTTAAGAAAACTGATATTGCATTGATAGCAAAATGGAGTTTTATATGCTTCCACAGGGTTCGTCATGCCCAGGTAATTTCTTCCGACTTTCTCAATCTCAAGTTAATTTAATTTAACAAAATATTAAATGACTGTATAAATAATCATTAGTATTGATAACACGACAACACTTCAGTTTAATTATAAGTTTTTCTTTGCTATTGTACAATGCTTAGGTATCAAAACGTGGACATTAATTTGGATTTTAAATGCGTCTTGGCGTAGATTTTTTAAGCTATTTAGCCCTATCGAATGCGAAGATTTTGTTCGCAGTTTTCTTCGATTACAGGACCGCTGTGCATCATAGGTTGACAAAGCACCGTACGTGCAAGTTAATGGCACCCACTCTATATTTGGTTTGCACATGCTCAGTGATTCTAAGCATGAGAGCAGTGCAAGTACCGAGTGGTCAGTTGCACACTCACCCGGCTTATTTGAATTGTAGAGCGACTGCTGTCGGCTAACAAACAAGCATACAATGTTGAATGAGCAGATCCATCTGCCACGCCATCTTATTGCGGTTGAGCAGTTGGATCTAAGTGGTTGTTTAGAGAGAGAGAGCGCCAGGGGTTCAGTTCGGGCTGCCAAATCTTCACTTATGGTCCGATTTCCAATTATTTTGTTGGATAGTGATCAAAAATCTCTACAATATATATATATATACTGGTCTTGGGGATTTTCGACTTTTAATTTTTGAATTTTGGCCCATATAGGCTTGGTATTGGCGATTTAGGAAGGCGTTTTTGTTTCGATTTTCGTTTGAACGCATTATTCAAATTTATAATGACTTTGCCGCTGAGAATGTCCGTTTATTCAATTAAAACGTTACACAGTTTGGAAGTCAAAAAATTTAAAATAAAAATTTTTTATTTTTTTTGGCCAAAGACAGTATTTATTGTACATTGTTCAATCTACATATATATATTATTATTTTCTTCTTGTTTTGTAAAGAGGGCATCTTGAGAATTTGTCCCAAGTAAAGTTTGAACAACATACAGCCAATCAAATAAACTTATTTATTTACTTACACTTCATTTATTCAACAAAAAACCAGCTAAAATTGCTCATGATGCAAAATTTCGTAATATGACTCTTTATACTTTGCTGAATCACATACTCATCTAGACAATACGTATAACTAAAGTTAAGATATCACTCTTATTTGCGTCCCAATGTTTAAATACACAACCCACTTCTTGATACGTTTTCACTATTTTGCCGGACTTCTGAAGATTTATATCGCACCTGGGATTGTCTGTAACTAGTATAGTAGATGTTAGGATCATTCCAAACGTTTTCTTCACAAATTCAATTTATAGTTCCAAGGTATAGCTAAAAATATGTCAAGGAGCAAAAATAATATACAAATAATAATTATTACAAAAGTAACATACAAATTTAATTATAACAGTAACACTTTAGTCGCCAAGCCCAGAATAGGAAAACCTTTTATGTTATCGTCCAGAGAAGAACGGTTCATTTCATTCACAATGTCCACCAATTTCGGCAGTTAAGTTGTCGTTATACAGCGGTCAAAAAAAGTATTCATCATTAGCAAAATTGATAATAAATTCACTTATTTTGGGTAATTGAAGAAAATTTAAAGTAAACAAATAATGCAGTTTTATGCAATAGTTTATTTTTCGTAATATGTTTTAAAATAAATTCAAAAAATAAATTTAATTAGCGCAAAAAATGCAATTTTATATAATAACACCAAAAACAGAACAAAAAAAGTATTCATCATTGATGTGCTATCATCAAAGTCAAATTCAAATATTATTTGGGAATCCCCCTTTTCTGTTTTATTTAGTAAAGGAGGCTTTGCCCTTGACAGCAAATATTTAATTTCATTGAAAATATAGTTTTTGTCAAAATGGGTCGTAAGCAAAACGAGGTTTCTGATGAGGTAAAAGTTTTGATAATAAAACACCACAGGAATGGTTTAACTCAAAAAACTATCAGTGAAATATTAAATAGACCACGATCTACTATACAATCCATCATCAGAAAGTGGAAAGAAACGAAAACTGTTGACAATAAACCAAGATCTGGTCGACCAAAAGCACTTTCAGTTGGAGATGTGCGTTGGCTAGTGCGGCAAGTTCAGAAAACTCCGAAGACAAATGCGACCATTCTTCGTAAAAACACTATGGAATATTTAGGGAAGGAAGTTACTACACAAACAATTCGAAATACACTCAAAAGGCATAGTTACAGAGGAAGAACTGCACGTAAGAAGCCCTTTATAAATAAAATAAACCGAGTGAAAAGGCTAAACTTCGCAAAAATGTATGTAAAACAGCCCGAATCATTTTGGAAAACAGTCATTTTTGCAGACGAGAGCAAGTTTAATCTTTTTGGGTGCGATGGAAAGGTCATAGTGTACAGAAAACCAAATACAGAGCTTGAAGAACGAAACACAGTTGCTACTGTAAAACATGGTGGAGGTGGTTTAATGGTTTGGGGGTGTATGGCGGCTTCAAGAGCGGGAAATCTTGAAATTATTAATGGAGTAATGGATCATAAGTATTACATTGACATTTTAAAGAGGAATTTAAAAGATAGTGCTGTAAAACTTGGGCTTGGTAATAACTTTCAATATTATCAAGATAATGACCCCAAACATTCTGCTTTAAATACCAAGATGTGGATGCTGTATAACTGCCCCAAAGTCATTAAAACTCCTCCTCAAAGTCCCGACTTGAACTTAATTGAACATCTTTGGGAACATCTCGAACGCAAGTTGAGAACGCGCAATTTTTCGAGCAAGAGTCAAATGCAACAGGTGATAATGGAGGAATGGACTAATATAGACCAAAATATAACCGCTAAATTAGTCCAATCGATGTCAAACCGTTTAAAAGAAGTTATAAGACGCGGTGGTCGAATAACAAAGTATTAATTTTTTTAAATTATGTTATTTATTTTTTTGTTTTTTTGCAATGACGAATACTTTTTTTGTTTAATTTTTTGTGTTCAGCTGTAAAATGGCCCTTTTTGTTCCAATAAATACTATTTTTTTCTTTAAAAACAATGAAATTGTGTACATATATATCACACAAGCACTACTGCATCATTAGTTTAATATGTTTTATTCCAATTGTCTTTTGTAGACTTATTAAAAAAAAAACATTGAATGATGAATACTTTTTTTGACCGCTGTATGTGTACGAATGTAGCAATAAAAAATTAAATCCCTATACTGTTCAAAATATTCTATAAAGGGTCGGTTGTGTACCACGTCAAAAACCTGTATTCTTAAAAGCAACACAAAAATGGTTTGGAGTTGGCTTCACAACACTCAGGGTTGTCGAGACCTTTTTTACAAATTCTTGGGCTTAGCGATGGGTCAAAATAGAACATTTGTGAGTCGGATTGTCCAATAAAATGTGGAAAAACTTATGAGAAATATTATATCATAGTTAAACCACTATAATTTGGGGGTTTCCTGGCTATGGTAAACTAATTTTTATCGTGGATAAAATGGATCAACATATTTATCTAAACCTAATCTGACTTATTCAGAAATAATTTGAAACCAAGTGTGGAAAAAACGTTTCATAATTCAAGCAAATTTTATTTTCAACCACCCGTTGACCTAAAAACTACGGCTTATAGAGTTCCAGAATGACCATGAATATGAATGTGGCATGAATTCAATAGATCAAAAGAGAGAAAATTGCCCAAAAACTCAAGATTTCGTCTTAAGACAGCCTAAAAACTACTTTATGAGAAGAGTGAGCATATACAGAGGAAATTCACTCAAATTCGTGAACCGACAATTGGGAACGAATGCCGCATCTACAGGAGGACCCACGAAATACAAAAGTGGTGTAAAACTTTTGTTTAGTTTTCAACATTTTGGATATGAATTATTGATAATTTTTAAGTTATTCGCCGTATATTTAGAGATGGGTGATGGGTTAATACCCAAATGGTATTTAGCCGGTAAATTGGGTATATTGGGAAATACCCAGGTATTTCCCATTTATACCCAAATGCTGGGTATTTAGAATTTTGCAGATATCTTGGGTATAAAAACATTTTTCAAACAATTTTTGATGATTTCGTATTCTTTGTATATAAACCTCACCATCTGATCTCATAAAATCGGATTTTAGTTATATATAGCCGCTATATAGACCGATCTCCAGACTTAAAGCCTTGAGGTCATTTTTCATCCGATTTCGATCAAATTTGAAACAGTGCGTTTTGGTATCCCTCCAAACCCTTTTGTTGAATATCGTCCAGGTTGGTCTATCAAAACTCACTGTTTCAAATTTCATCAAAATCGGATGAAAAATTCTCTTTTTATGGGCTCAATACTCTATATCAGGAGATCGGTCTATATGGCAGCTATATCCAAATATGGTCGGATCTGGACGATATTCGACAAATAGGTGTAGGGATGAAAAATGCTCCGTTTACAGGCTCATTACACTATATCTGAAGATCGGTCTATATGACAGTTATATCCAGATATGGTTCAATCTGGACCAAATTTTATAGGAATGAATAAGGGGTTTACTAGAATACATTGTGCCAAATTTCATCGAATTCGGGTAATAAATGGATCTTTTATGGCCTCAATACCCTATATCGGGAGATCGGGTGGTTTGTCTATAGGGTCTATAAATTCCGATCTGAACCACACTTCGCAGAAATGGGTAGGGGTCTACCAGAATTTACTGTGCCAAATTTCATCGAAAGCGGAAGATAAATTACCAATTTATTGCCTTAAGACTTGTAAGTCTGGAGATCGGTCTATACGGTGGCTATATATAACTAAAATCAGATTTTAAATTTTGAATGAATTTATTCAAAAGTTCTACATTTTTTTATCTGGGTGTATGTATGCTTACCTTAAAATTGCACCTTAAAATAGTATGAAATGATTTGACTATTTTAACAAGAAATTATGGAATTATTTTAACAAGAAAAATATAATGGGAGCGATATTTAAATCTGAACCGATTTTGTTGAAAAATGTCCGGGATATGGTGATAAGTAATGTCTCTCACAAAATTTTGTGCAGATCCGTTGTAATTGTAAAAAATACCATGTAAAAAACCTCTTCTCAAAGATTTGTCGCACTGCGGCACGCCGTTCGAACTCGACTATAAAAAGGAGGCCCCTTATTATTGAGCTTAAAACTTGAATTGGACAGCACTCATTGATATGTGAAAAGTATGCCCCTGTTCCTTCATGGAATGTTCATGGGCAAATTTGCATATTTAAACAAACTATGCACTTTTTTTCAAAAATGTGAAATGTGAATTTTGCCAAGGCTATAATATTGCGGGTTTCTACACTCATTGAGCTTTCTTAAAAAGCATATTGACTCTCGAAAATGTCTTATTTTTCTCATTACATTGACTATAACTTAGTGACTTTATCTTCTCTCCCTTCTGCGATTTCTTTATGGATTTCACTGGAAGATTTCCAAATGAGATAAAGTTAAGTTTTTAAAAGTGGTTTTTACATTTTTTTTCCAAATCTAATAATGCTTATTGAGTTGTTTCAACATGAATAAAGTGATGTCGGTAGGCTTGAGAATGCGTGCATGCGAACATGAAATGATTAGTACAAACATAGTAGAGAGAGAATGGACGAGAAAAAACATGCGAGCAAAGCAACAAACGAACGAGACAAGCAGTGCGAGCCGAACAAAGAAAATTAAAACACCATTACACCATTTAAATGAGTTTTTTCTTGCTTATAGACATACTGTCGTTCTTGCTATATGTAGGCTTGCAAAGACTGCCTTTCAACTACAAATTTGTTCTTTGGGTCGTTGAAATTCAAAATAAATTGTTGTAGGAAAATTAACAAATTTCGTCGTCGTTTTTTCGACAAAAGTTGTTGTTTTTCAAAATCATTCGTTAAGAGTGTAAAAAACCATGGATTTTGATACATGGCGTCTCACTGCTTTAAATTTTAGGAAAAGGGCTTATATAGACAGTAACTGGAACAAGTATTAAGGGATCTCTTCCAAATTTCGTAAATTCTGTGTTAGAAATGTGATTTTTGTGCGTTCAAAATTCACCTGTTTATTGTCTTCAATCGGAAAGTAGGACCATATGGCAGATGCATACAAATATGTTCATTTCTGGTACATACTCAGATATTGAGATGTATGTGTAACTTACGGTAACGGCGAAAATTGCTAGTAAAAGGGTATTTCCTGGAACAAAACCCTTAACAGGGAGATTGGTTTATCCAAACTCAGCACAATTGTTCATTGAAGTCGGGACAAAAGTATATACGACTCTTATGAGATCGTGATCGGAGATGGTGCTATATCAAGCTATAGGCCATCTTTGAACTTTAGGCAATAGAGTGATTTCCTCAAACGACGATCTAGTATTTATACTTTGTATGTTTGAAAATGTACAATTTGATGCGTTGCACATAGAATAGAAAAAAAGTCAACTCTTCGGTGGTGTGTATAGAAACATATACCGCATTTTTGGCTTGCAGAACATTTGGTAGGTTTTGGTCGGGTTTGGTAGGATTTTTCTTAAATTTTGGTTGGAAATAATTTTCTTGAGTGGCAACACTGATTACAAGATAACTTTTTTTGCATACCCCTAGCACCCTCAAAATATTTCATAAAATTTGGTTTTTTTCATATATGCATTCATTTATTTTACTGTTTTTTTTTTAACTACATAAGTATATTTAAAAATTCCTAGTCATTATCTTCTAGACCAGACTAGACGAGCAAGTTGAGCACAACTTTTGATAAGCGCATCGAAATTTTTTAAATCCAATTTGAGATTAACCAAATTTAGTGTGAGACACACGCCGGTTTTCCTTGCACTGTCAATTTCCTTGATGGTCAATTTTATGGCCTGCCTCAAATTTTTCATTTCGATGGCCACTTTGCTTCTGCATAGATATGAGGTGGTAGTTGTGGCCTCCATTGCTATGTAACTATGTGATCCATTGTGGCAGACACTATCATTCACATGGATTATCCTGCCACAGATGCTCAGTATTTCAACGATATTGTCTTGTATATAGTCAACTGAGGTAAATGAATTGCTGGGACCACATAACTTCAAATCATATTTCAAATCCTCGATTATATCCTGCAGGTAGTAGGCCGTCTCAGTAATGCAATTAAGACCAACCATGTTTTTGGTACTCAAGCCGACATAGTTAGCATGTGTGCCCCACATCAAAATGATGAAGAAAAATGCAAATGAAATTTTCCAACCCATAGCATTGAAAAGTGACAATTTTAATATCCACTAACTGAAATACCCATTTCAAGGGCTTTCATTTTATATCTCTTGGTTAGTTGGTTCCTCGGAATTTTATCTCACACTTAATTATGTCAAGCGGTGAAACGCAGTTTAAATTAATTAGTAGTTGCTCAGTCATTATTTGCCTAATACTTCTCAAACAGGCACTCAATGATTCAATTTAAAAATTTTCCAGACGAAAGCTTAACATTGGGAAGTAACGATTTTTAAGTCGAAAAAATATGCAAATTTTATTTCTTCAAATTGTGATCTAAATTTTTCAAAGAAAAGTTGTATTTTGGCGAGGTTTTCATAAATGTTTGAAATCGGGCGATATATGTACATGGGAGCTATATCTAAATCTGAACCGATTTCTACCAAAATGCTCTGCGTTCGTCTTTTGGTCTGATTCGAACCGCACACTGCATCACAGCAACTGTAGTTTTAACCATAAATACCATATAAATGTATACTTTATGTACGAATTTTATTCTAAGGCATGAAATCCTCAACTGGATCGCTTAGAAAGTACTACATCATTAAACGTCGTGTCGGCACGGGTATTCGCTAATCCATTGCCGTAATATTTCTTTTTTTTGATTCGCAAAAGTTGGGGTTTTAAACCACGTGTCATGCACTTGCTGTATACTGCAGTTGTCAGACCCATAAAGCTATGTGACATTGTGTCTTGGAGGACGGCGCACCAAAATCAACCACCCTGCGCAACCGAAGCGAAAGGATGGTTTGTTTGTTCATCGCAGCCGCTTTGAGTATGACACCATTGAATTTAATGCAACGCATATAGCCTCTAGACATTGTATTTTTATACCTTTCTGTATTTTTATACCCTCCACTGTTGTCGAAATATTGACCTGAAACCCAACAAAGTAAAAATTCATTATCATCGTCTTAACTTTCGAAAGCACGCCAACTTTGGAAGGAGTAAAACTAGGAGTTTGAAATTTTTGGGATTGTAAATAGGCCATATCGGTCCATGTTTTGATAGAGCTCCCATATAAACCGATCTCCTGATAAAACTTCTTGAGCGTCTATAGAGCACAATTCTTATCCGATTTGGCTAAATTTGCACAGTGACTATTCCTGGGACCACCAGCATACGTTCTCGTTGTTTATTTATTTTGTAAATATGGGGAATTCACTGCTTCACTGTTTGTATCACTGCTTCTTAGCAGAACCACCTTACTTATGAAATAAATCATGGCAATTAATCAATGTTGAAGACATGCTATTTTTCAATTGATCTACCTGTGATGATCGTCCCATACATGAAGAGCTGCCAGGTGTTTTTCGTGAAAAATCATCAAAATTGAGAAAAAAAATCTTAAATCGTAAAATTTTTCTTGAAAAAAAACTTCATAAAATCGTCACACTTAAATTCTGACCATTTCATTTGGACTTTGCAATTTCCGGTGGTTAAAAGCTCAAATAATGTGAGTTGCTCATTGAAGATTATCATTACTTTAAATAACACCATAAATATATCAATATTGAATATCCAGAGACAACATTTCAATTAAATTTAACAAAAATCAAGATAGTAAAAACAGACTGTACTACTATATTTAGCAAAAAACTAAATCCAGTTTTCCAATATCGACCTGATGACTTTAACACTTATGTGACCTTCAAAGTCATAAATAATCGTTGAAACGTAAAGGAATTCACAGCAAAATCGTCAAGCGTCATTTTGGCCAAAATATCGTGAAAATTACGAAAAAAATCAAACATGTAGGCAGCCCTGCCTACATGTCTTTTTCATAACATACCACGCTTTAACGTCTGTCAATGTATTTGTGGGTAGCATATCCAATAGTGGTAGCCTGTGGCTGTATTTCAATTATTACAGGACTTTAGTATGCTGTGACATCAATCACCCATCATTCGGTTCGGCTTGTGCGGCCCATTCATAAAAGGTATGTAGACTTCTTTACGGATTAGACGACCGTGTGGGCTTTGAGGTGTACTCTGAGCATATAGAGAAGTTTAGTTTTTCAAAGGGTAGTGGAATGGCTTAAATATACAATGTCTGTTAAATTTGTAGTACAAGGTACAGCCAAATTTGTTGTACTTGAGAAAGTGTTCTTTTTTTGACCCCTTTAAGGCAATTACTTCCAGATATAATTTTTGTGCCATCGTTTTTTATACCCTCCACCATAGGATGGGTGTAAACTTACATCGTCATTCCGTTTCTAACTCATCGAAATAGTGATCTGAGGTCCAACAAAGAATATGTGTTTTGATCGACCGTCCGTCTATCTGTTTGTCTGTTGAAAGCACACGAAGTGAGAAGTCGGAGAAGTACAGCTACAATAGTTGATTGAAATTTTTCACAAATACTTGTTATTAGTGTAGGTAGATTAGGATTGTAAATGGACCAAATTGGTCCATGTTTTGATGTAGCTGCCATATATACCGGTTTCCCGCTTATACTTCTTGAGCCTCTAGGGGGCTCAATTCTTATCCATCCAATATGCATGTCAAGTATGACTTAGATCGGTCAAAGACCTGATATAACTCCCATATAAACCGATCTCCCGGTTGCACTTCTTTCGCCTCTAGAGGGCGCAATTATAGTCTGATGTGGCTGAAATCTTGCACAACTTCGACTTCTTCTATGACATTCAACCTACGTGCTAACTGTGGTCTGAATCAGTCCATAACCTGATATAGCTCCCTTGTAAACAGACCACCCGATTTTACTTCTTGAATCCCTATAGGACTACCCTGCAATTTTGTACAATGACTTCTACTATGGTCTTTATCATCCAAATATGCTGAACAATAACAAAGCAATTCCTATCTATTATCCTATGTTTGCCTTTAAAAAAATTTGGCACACCCTCGTTGACTGATTTTTTGTAAAGCATTTTTTTATTTCATATTTTCTACCGAAATTTAAATATTGGGGTTTTTAAAAAATTTTAATTTGAATTAAATTTTATTTAAAAATTCTTCAGAAGTTGTTTAGGCTTAATTTTTTGTGCTTTTTCGGCACATCCCAATAGAGAATCAAACTAGTAGCTGATTTCAGCAAATATTAGTCGAATGTTATCAGTATTGCGAACGATATAAGGAAATGGAATAACTATATTATTATAAATTAAGAAATGCATCGTTTTATAAAGCATGGGTATATAAATGGGTTGAATTTGTAGATACACCGAACAGATAAGTTTATAGTCTTTAATAACGAAATGAACTTCAAACTTACAATTTTGTTATTGTGCGCATTTCTTGTCGTATCCTTGGGCTTCCCCACTGGTGAAAGTTTACCCAACGATGAGGAAGATACCATATCTGAGAGCATGCTAAAACCCGGAGAGGAGGAGAACATTCATCAGCTTGCTCCAAATACTGAGGAGGCGGAGATCAATCCTAAAACTGGTGAAGAAACCATCCATTCTGAAACTATGCACACTGAAGGATCTAAAACTGAAGAAGAACATGAATCGAACTCCGTCGATTCAAAAACTGAGGAGGTGGAGACCAATCCTAAAACTGGTGAAGAAACCAACCATTCCGAAACTATACACACAGAAGGATCTAAAACTGACGAAGAACATGAATCCAACTCCATTGAGACTTATCCTCAGCTTGTGCCAAAAACTGAGGAGGTGGAGACTAATCCTAAAACTGGTGAAGAAACCAACCATTCCGAAACTATGCACACTGAAGGATCTAAAACTGACGAAGAACATGAATCTAACTCCGTTGAGACTTATCCTCAGCTTGTGCCAAAAACTGAGGAAGTAGAGACCAACCCTACAACTGGTGAAGAATCTAACCATTCCGAAACTATTAACAACGAAGGATCTGAAACTCAAGAAGAATCAAAACCCACTGAAGAGGAAGGATCTGAATCTGAAGGAGAAGGATCCGAATCTGAAGGAGAAGGATCCGAATCTGAAGGAGAAGGATCCGAATCTGAAGAAGAAGGATCTGAATCTGAAGAAGAAGAAGAATCAAAACCCAGTAATGAGGAGTATACTGAAAACGTTGAGAAGAGTGCGAAGAATTTGTTCGGTGTTCAATGTATGGTGGGCGCCGTAGCACATGTAAAAGATGGCTCCAAAGATTTTGAATACGAAATCAAAAAATGTGCCGAAGAAATTCCAAACGACGTCAACAATGTAATCTACGATAGCCAAGATTTGACCAGAATCTCTGCCGATGTGATCAAAATCAACGACGAAATATGCGACAATGCTAGCTACAACGACGAAGATGGTGACAAGGCAACTTCCGTCGAATGCGCCAATGCCATACAGAGAAAAATGGGCAAATTGCGATCAACCATTGATTTCACCAAGAAGGATATTGAATCTTGCAATTTAAAGAAAACATGTTTTGCTATAGCTATTGAAAATTTCGAAATAAATTTAGAAAATACAGATGAACGTATCTCAAAATGTGCCACACTATCAGAAAAGGTATGAGCCATTAATTGAGAAGAAACTTATTTAGTTGCATTGTGATTTAATATCAGCTAATAAAAAATAAAAACACGAAAACATAAAGAAGCAAAGAAAATATCTAGCATTTTAATAGTCAAAATGAAGTAAGAAATAACAGTTACACTAACTTGTAGTAGAAGACCTTTATTAGACTTAATCGTACAAGAATGTGTTGGTTGCGATTGAGCCAAACTTTAAATTCTCACCACCAGTGTTGCCACTCACGAAAATTATTTTTGAACTGACATCGCAGAAACTTGCCCTTCAACATCGCATGAAATTTGGATCCTTCAACATCGTAGTACGATGTACTTCGGACCCTATTTGAAAATGTAGCTGTTATATAGACCGATCTTCCAATTTAATGCATTTAATCTATTAAAAGTCCGTTTATTAGTCGAAATTTAGTACATTTGGAAATCTAAATCCTTTGACACAAGTATCGATTACAGCTGTCCCAATTTGAAGCATTGAGTCCATAATTGTATAAGAACTCTCCATATAAGCCCTATTTATTTTAGTACTATTCAGTGCAGTGTAGCGAAAATTGTATGGAAATGGCATCTACCCAGTACAACGAAGTTCTCGATAAATTATCAGTGCTAGTTTATGTAGAACATCTCTCTTTAGAATTGCCAAGATACGATTTTCACAACCAATAAAATGTATACCATTTATTAATAAAATCAAGTGCACAAATATCCAAAAATTTTGTTAAACTTCTATTCCTGAACATTTTTTGCCAACTTCATTTGTATTAATTTTATAAATACTTCAACTTTGTTTTCGTATTGTTTTGACAGGATGCAAACAGTGCTACCATCTGATGTCAAACAAACAATCTTGCACTGGATGCATTTTTTGCGCTTTATCTTTTTTCTTCACCCAATAATTTTCAGTCCGGCACATTGGGCTTATCTTCTTTACACTCATAGAAATATGTTAGTAGGTTGGTTTAGGTTTAAGTTTTATTAATTTTTTTAATTTATTAATTTCAAGAATGCCTACTACTGAATCTTCACTCTTCTTTGCAAAGAATACAGGCTATGTGTCTCCCATTCCTCGTAACCTTGAGTAGTTTAAATCCAGGAATTCATTGTCAACGAACCACTCCTCCACACACCCATGGTTCCTGAATGAGAACAACGTCAAATCCTCCTGCAATTAGAAGGATCTTTAGAGCCGCCGAAGCAAGGTGGAAGTCCTTTCCCTGTTGGTGAAAATCTTAGTATCAGAGTCAGGAGCCCAAGTCTTAAAAATCGCTAGCGACGAAACCAAATAAGAGACGCAGAGCTGGAGTCAAATTTGAGGGATGAAAGAGAAACAACGAGACTGGTGGTACAGATGTTATTTAATTATTACAGGTTTTACACTTTTGAAGAACTTTGAAGCGGACGAAAATGCGTTTAAACTGTATTGCAATTTTATCACTTAAAAGCATTTGCATTTTTTTTTTTATAAATTTAACACCAACCACTGAAATTTTGTAAACATATAAATGTTTTCTTATGAGGTTACCATATTATTAGCAAAATAGTTGGCAACGTCACGAATTTTCATGAAAATGTGCTTTTCATGATGCGCTTTTTATTATTCCAATCCTTCAAAGGGCGTATTCGTTTGCCAAAGAAGGTCTGTAAGCATGTAACGATGAGATAGAATAGGTCTTGAGCTCAATACTCGAAACAGTTGTCTTTGTCGAAAGCACCTGGAGACCAGTTAAACCTACTCGCACACGCAGACCATCTATCGCCTAGTGGATATAACTATCTTAGCTATCCTTACTTTACTTTAATTGGCTATGACAGAACATTTGTTCCACTAACCAAACGTAGAATAGCGTTCTAAACGCCTCGATCTTCTGCGCTCATTCTAAAATCTCTGACACCAAGTTTCGAAGTGTCTCCCACCACTTGATCTTTCCATCGGGCTTTTGGTCTTGCCGGTTTGCGTGTAACACCGTGTTTGCCTTCAAAAGACTTCTTTGCTGGAGCTTCTTCATCCATTCTGACAACATGACCTAGCCAACGCAGCCGTTGTATTTTGATTCGTGTAACTATGCTTTCGTCGTCATACAGCTCGTGGTTCATACGTCGCCTATATTCTCCATTATGGCAAACTGTTCCATATATTTTACGAAGAATCTTTCTCTCAAATACTTCAAGCACTGTCTCATCTGCTTTCACAAGTACCCATTCCTCAGAACCATATAACAACACATCGCTAAAGGTTAAAACTCCTGATGAAATTTTTCGCGGTGTTTATTATCTTTTTTTTTATAACCATAAGTTTTAACCATAAGCGAATGAGGCAAAGATCGAGAACATATTAAGGGCCAAAGCGGAAAAATGAGGATGTGAACAAATGGGATGTATGAATTCCAAACGCAACAAATTGGAGGACAAACGTGGTATTTATAAATATTAATAACATTATTTTAGTTTATTATCCATATAGAGATTATATTGACTTGGAAAACACGGACGGAAGATCTATGTGGATCTAGAATTCGTGGTTTAATACGCAAAACGCTAAGATCGGGGTATATGTTGATTCATTTTAAATGTTCACCATGCTTGGACCATGATCGTTTTCGACTAATGTTGTTGTAAACAATCCATTTTTCATCTCCAGTTATGATTCGTTTTAAAAACGGATCGAATTCATTGCGTTTAAGATGCATATCACAAGCGTTGATTCGGTTTGTGAGTATTTCAGCCATGTACAACTTCTCAACCAAGAGGTGTCACTTTTCAGTGACACGCCGTTCGGACTCGGCATAAAACAGGAGGTCCCCCTATCATTGGAGCTTAAATTTGAAACGGGCTACACTCAATTGATATTGTGAGAAAATAGTTTTCCTCCAATTTGTTCCGCAATGGGATGTTTGGGAAACACAAGCACATATGTATATATTTATATATATATGTGCTCGTCAGATTTAGGGTAATTTGCAATATTGTTGTTATTTGTCAACGGTAGTTATTACAGTTTAAACATATTTGCTCAAAATTTATATGGATTGTTTAATGAACCATCTGAAAACATCCTCCTATCCTGAACTAAAGCTCCCACTTTGTACTTATAGGGTAGGTGCAAGGTATTATACAGTCGGCACCGCCGGACTTTTGCCTTTCCTTACTGGTTTTATTTAAATCGGAAAATTATTATGGCCGTAGATTTTTAAAAGAAAGCCGCACGAAAGTTTGTTAAATACATTCTATATCTTATATATAAAAATCTGTGTTTGTTTGTTAGTTTGTTTGTATGTTTGTGTGTTCCTTATAGACTCAGAAACGGCTGAACCGATTTTCTTGAAATTTTCGCAGATGGTGCATAATGATCCCGTGGTGAAAATAGGGTACTACATTTTTTGATATCTGAAGGCGGGCGGACCCTCCCCCTTACCCTAATTTTCATAAGCACCAGATCTCGGAGATGGGTGGTGCGATTTAAGCGAAATTGTGTGCTCTCAAATAGTACCCTAAAAATAAAAATTTGGTATCAAAATTTCGGATGGGGTACCTAAGGTGGCCACCCCACCCTATAACCTACCAAACATATATATATACCAATCACGACAATATAGGACTCAAATGAAAGGCATTTAGGATAAGAAAACGTATCTGATATCCAATTGTCGAACCAAGTGCTGAGGGGACCACCCCAAGCCCCAAACACCCCTAAATCGGAAATATTTACCGACCATGGCAATATGGGACTCAAATGAAAGGTATTTGCGAGTAGAATACGAATTTGATATCCAAATGTGGGACCGCGTTTCTGGGGGTCCACCCCTTTCCCAAAACACCCCCCAAACAGGACTTATTTACTGACCATGGGAATATGGGGCTTAAATAAAAGGTATTTGAATGTAGAATTAGAATCTGATATCCAAATATGAGACCAAGAGTTTGGGGGGCCGCCTCTCCCCAAAAACCACCCCCAAAGGGTACACTTTTACGACCATAGCCACATGGGGCTCAAATGAAAGGTCTTTGGGATTAAAGCACATATCTGATATCAATATTCGGGAAAGTGTCTATGGGGCCACCCCACCCCCACAACACCACCCAACCCGCAAAACACCCCTAAATCGGACATATTTTTCGATCATGGCAATATGGGACTCAAATGAAAAGTATTTGCGAGTAGAATACGAATCTGATATCCAAATGTAGGACCACGTTTCTGGGGGTCCACCCCTTCCACAAAACACCCCCCAAACAGGATTTATTTACTGACCATGGGAATATGGGGCTTAAATAAAAGGTATTTGAGTGTAGAATTAGAATCTAATATCCAAATATGGGACTAAGTGTTTGGGGGGCCGCCTCTCCCCAAAGGGGACAAATTTACGACCATAGCCATATGGGGCTCAAATGAAAAGTCTTTGGGAGTAAAGCACGAATCTGATATCAATATTTGGGAAAAGTGTCTATGGCGCCACCCCACCCCCACAACAGCACCCAAATAGTAAGTATTTGCTGACTTTTGCAATATGAGGCTCAAATAAGAGGGGTTTTAGAGTGGAGCACGAATCCGATATATATATTTGCAAGGCCAACTCACTGAGTAGCCGCACATCCCCCAAAACACCCCCCAAGCCGGTCATGTTTGTCGACTATGGAAATATGGGGTTCAAATAAAGGTATTTGGGAGTAGACCACGTATCTGATATCAACATTAGGGACCAACTGCGAAGGGGACGTCCCATCACCATAACAACCCCCAAATAAGCCGTATTTGCTCGCCAAGCCGTATTTGCTGACTTTTGCAATACGGAAGCCAATGGCAATATGGGGTTGACATAAATGATATATAGATATATGAGAATAGATCACGTTGGTGATATATTTTCTGGGCTTAGTGTTTGGGGGACCACCCCAATCCCCAAAACACCCCTAAATCGGGCATATTTACCGACCATGTCAATGTGAATCTTAAATCAGAGGTTTTTGGGGGTGGAGCAAAAATTAATACCCACTTTCGGGACCAATTTTCTGGGGGTCAACCCCTTTCCCAAAATATGAGGTTCAAATAAATGATATATAGATAATATATGAAATAAAATAAATGATATATAGATAGAATGATATATAGATATATGAGAATAGATCACGTTGGTGATATATTTTCTGGGCTTAGTGTTTGGGGGACCACCCCAATCCCCAAAACACCCCTAAATCGGGCATATTTACCGACCATGTCAATCTGAAGCTTAAATGAGAGGTTTTTGGGGGTGGAGCAAAAATTGATACCCACTTTCGGGACCAATTTTCTGGGGGTCAACCCCTTTCCCAAAATACCCCACAAGCAGCAATTTTTTAGTGACCATCGAAAAATGGGGCTCAAATAAAGGTATTTGGGATAGAATACGAATTTGATATCCAAATGTAGGACCATGTATTTAGGCATCACCCCTTCCCCAAAACACCCCGCAAAGGGTAAAAACTTTTCGACCATGCCAATATGTGGTATTTAAGATTAGAAAACAAATTTGATAACCTATTTTGGGGCCATTGTTAAACAATTAGTCAAGCGATATACTATATTCGCAGCATGGTATTTCACTAAAAGCTCTTTAATTGTCGAAAATAAATATTCCAAAGAAACTTTTGTTCCATATAAAATAAAAGAAGGCGCAGCGGAGCGGGCCCGGGTCAGCTAGTATAAGATAAAACTCCCGCACAAACAGCCTTTCGACGGCCCAATTAAATTTCTAAACTCAATTCTAATCTTATTTTTGATCAACATGTGTATTTAAATGGCATTACGGCGTCTTCAAGATCGATCTAATTATAACATATTCTAGATGTTTTCTGTTGGGGTTACCTCCCAATAAAAGTATACTCACTACTGTTAGTATATGTCAATAGCTAGACCTAAACCTGCAGAGGTGTTTTCTGTATAAGGATTGATCATGGGCCCAAACATAAACCTCAAACTCGTGTTCCAGGACTCGCAACTTTTTCGTGAGTTATGCGTGAGTAAAATTTTTGTCTCGTGACCTTGCGTGAGCTTGCATATCTCTAGTATCGATGCTTAATGCAGAAAATGCTTTTACAGAATATATTAACATTTTCCTTCTCTTACATTTGTGGAAAACGTGAATCTGGTCTCATCTTAACGCAATGTTTACTTAAAATGCAAAGCTAAATGTTAATGACATGATTTAAATTATAATGACAATTACATATAATTATAATGTCGAAAGAGAAGAATAATAAAAATTCGCCCAAAATCAAGTAGAAAATCCCGATACATCCCTTTGAAGTACACGAAATAATCTACTTTCGGTTTATTGGCTAGCAGGCAACAATTTAGCAGTAGAAATATATAATTATTACCAAAATAACTCAGAGACGAAAATTGATACAAATTGTAGAAAAATTATTTTTACTGAATAAAGTATCACACACACAAGTTTTTCTGAATCTAAGTAAAATGTACAAAACTGAGTACATGTGGCATTTTCTCTTATATGATTTTTACGCCGTGTTTCTTTTCATTAATAAATAACTCGCATTTTTGGAACTTGGAGAAAACAACAAAAAAAAAAAACACATAAATAAATGTTGCCCAATAGTTGATTATTAATTGGCTAAACGGATATTGAAACGTGTACTCACTTCTGCACGCCACTGTATATCGCAAACACAAGTGAATTGAATTTAAACACAGTTGTTCAGTCGTATCCTGAAGATCCTATAACGAATTTGTCTTTGTGGTAGAAAGTTGGAGATATACTTCAGGTTTTTGATAAGTAGCCATGCCTACCTATAGCACCTGAACTTGCAATTTGGACTATACATTTTATAAAGAGGCCACTGTGGCGCAAGAGTAAGAACCCTGACGAGAATATTAGCGGTGGTTATTGCTTACTATACGAGGGTTGCTTTTTATATTTCGGAATTGGACAACCCTTTTGTTGAAATCTGCCAACTGACAGCTCTATCGTAAAGCTTGACATTTTTGGGGTTATACGTACTCAAAACGTTTTGACATATGAGCGCTATTTGTGTTGTTTACAGTAACTTAAAAGATTCGTCTCGCCCAAAAAATGGAATTAAATCTTGAACATTTTCTTGCGAATATTTCTTGCTACTTTCGACGTGGATTAACTCAACAACAGTGCATCGATTAAGTTAATTAAATTTTTGGCGATGAAGCTCCATCAAGTACCAGTGTTTATTGATGGTATGGTGAATTCAACCGAGGTCGTAGTTCACTCCAAGACCAATTTCGTGAAGGTCGTCCAAAATCAGTTGTTGTTCCAAAAATCATTGATACTGTGCGCCAACTGATATTGCAAGATCGTCATGTGACCAATCGTGAGAGTGAGACAACCTTAGGCATTAGTGGGACCAGCATACATTTAATATTGCATGAAATTTGACCGTCAAAAAAATTTTTTCGCGTTGGATCCCAATCAATTGCCAATCGCTCAAAAAAAAGCTCTAATCTGAATATATTTTTAGTGAGTCTGTTAAGACGTACCTTCTGAGTCCGTTTAGGCTTAACAGACTATCACATTAACCTCTTACTTATGCCCTGACTAACTAATCCTGGCGATATTTGTGAGGTATTTAGCCAATGTAAAACTTCTTAACGAAGTGATGTTGGTCTGCGGCATGCCCTTCGGACTCGGCAATAAAAAGAAGGTCCCTTATCAAGGACTTGAAAACTTTATGGTTCGATTTTGGATGGCAACCTTAGTTCAAATCCGTTGTCAGTTGAAAAATTTGCCTTACAGATGGCAACTTTCAACTAAATGCAACTTTTAGCAATGCCAGTTGCTAAAAATGGTATTTTTCGGCAACCACTTTTTGGTAGTTGCTCTGTTGTTTTTATAAGTAAACTAGCTGACCCGGGCCCGCTCCGCTGCGCCTTCTTTTACTTTATATGGAACAAAAGTTTTCTTGGAACATTTATTTTCGACAATTAAAGATCTTTTAGTGAAAAACCATGCTAACTTGACTAAAAGTTTAACAATATAAGTGCCTTTATCTGAATCCCATATGATCTTTATTGGTCTACGAATTTAAGTTTGGTTGCAAGGTGTACTCCATAAAATACTTCATTTCAGCCCGATATTCTCATGATTTCTGATTTAGTTGTGTTTTCGGGGGAGAGGTGGTCCCCAGAAATATTAGTATCGTGCTCCTCTCTCAAATACCATTTATTTAAACCCCATATTGCTATTGGCTTAAGAGGAGTTTACCGGATGGCCCCAAAATAGGTTATCAAATTCGTTTTCTAATCTCAAATACCTTTCATTTGAGCCACATATTGGCATGGTCGAAATTTTTTTTCCTTTGGGGGTGTTTTCGGAAAGGGGTGATGCCCTAAATACATGGTCTTCATTTGGATATCAAATTTGTATTCTACTCTCAAATACCTTTATTTGAGCCCCATATTGCGATGGTCACTAAAAAATTGCTGTTTGTGAGGTATTTTGGGAAAGGGGTAGACCCCCAGAAGATTGGTCCCGAAAATGGGTATCAATTCTTGCTCTACCCCCCAATACCTCTCACTTAAGCTCCCCATTGACATGGTCGGTAAATATGGCAGATTTAGGGGTATTTTGGGGATTGGGGTGCTCCCACAAACACTATACCCGGAAAATATATCAGCAACGTGCTCTATTCTCATATATCTATATATCATTTATTTGAACCTCATATTGCCATTGCACTCAATATTGGATATCAAATTTAAACTCCTTATTGCAAAAGTCAGCAAATATGTCCGGTTTGGGGTATTGGCCCTAAAAACTATGAATATTTAGTTCCACTTTCTTTAAGACCCAAATTGTCTTGGTGTGCAAATTTGTACTATTTAGGGGTTGTTATGGTGGTGGGACGTCCGCTAGACAGTTGGTCCCTAATGTTGAAATCAGATAGGTGGGCTACACCCAAATACCTTTAATTTGAGCCCCATATTTCTATAGTCGGCAAACATGACCGGTTTGGGGGGTGTTTTGGGGGATGGGGGGCCAACTCACTCACTGAGTGAGTTGGCCTTGAAAATATATATCGGATTCGTGTTTTACTCTAAAAACCCTCTTATTTGAGTCTCATATGGCAATAGTCAGAAAATATTTTCTATTTGGGTGGTGTTGTGGGGGTGGGGTGGACCCATAGACACTTTTCCCGAATATTAATATCTGTTTCGTACTTTACTCCCAAAGACCTTTCATTTGATCGCCATATTGCTATGGTCGTAAATTGTCCTCTTTGGGGGATGTTTTTGGTGAGCCTCTCACCGCCTCGGCCCCCCAAACACTTGGTCCCATATTTGGATATCAGATTTGTATTCTACATTCAAATACCTTTTATTGAAGCCCCATATTCCCACGGTCAGTAAATAAATCCTGTTTGGGGGGTGTTTTGTGGAAGGAGTGGACCCCCCGAAACGTGGTCCCACATTTGGATATTAGATTCGTATTCTATTCGCAAATACTTTTCATTTGAGTCCCATATTGTCGTAGTCGGTAAATATGTCCGATTTGGGGGTGTTTTGGAAGTTGGGGTGGTCCCCTAGCACGTGGTCCGACAATTGGATATCAGATACGTTTTCTTATCATAAATAGCATTTCATTTGAGTGCCATGTTGTCGTGATTGGTCTAAATATATATTTGGTAGGTTTTAGGGTGGGCCGGCCCACTAGGTACCCTATCCGAAATTTGGATACCGACCACCCACCCATCTCCGAGATCTGGCGTGTCTGAGAATTAGGGTAAGGGGAAGGGTTGCGTTGTCAGACAACCACTCTACTGAACGTTGGTTGCTATCCATAATCGAGCCATTAGTCGGATAAGTTGACCGCGGTTCCTTAACGTCAATGACTGTTACCTCATAATCAATACATGCATGTGTTTACTTTTTTCTAATATCCTTCTTCTTTTCTTTTCCTTTGCAGTTCGCAGCTATGATAACCATGCAAAATGTGGCCTTGTTTGGGTCCCTCATGTTGTCGCCTATCGTTGTCGCACCTGTGGCATATCACCCTGCATGTCCATATGCCGAGACTGTTTCAAGAAGGGTGATCACACGAACCACGACTTCAATATGTTTCTCTCGCAGGCAGGTGGTGCCTGCGACTGTGGTGACACATCCGTAATGAAAGCCGAAGGTTTCTGCAGTGATCATGGCATTAACAATCGCCAAAATAAAGAACCCGTACCCGCCAATCTCTTGGCCGTAGCTGAAGCCATAATGCCCAAATTGCTGTTTCGGCTATTGCAGCATTTTCGTGAGCACAGCGATGCAGCATCAGCCACATTCAATATGGCAGCCCACTTGTGCGAGGAGTTCACCAATATGTTGATAGACTTGAACAACATGGGTGAAATAATGCGTAAAGTCATGACCAGGGCCTTAATAAGCAAAGAAATCTACAAGCAGTTTAACGATCTGAACTGTCTTAGTTCAAGGCACGCACGGGTTTTGAAGAAGAATCGCGAAAAATACGAGGATGCGGTCAATCGATTTCCTCGACCCGAACCGCCAGACGATTATAAACACTTGGCAGCGCTGGGCGAGAAACTCATACACACCACTTTGCTGGAGGAATTTATTTTTTGGACATTTAAGTTTGAGTTTCCCCAAAATTTGGTATGCTTCCTGCTCAATATGCTGCCCGATCAGGACTACAAGGAACATCTGACTCGCACATTCGTTATGCACTACAGCCGCATACCCTCAGTGCTGGAAATGTCACGTGATCCCGACACCTTGAGCAATCGTGTAGTGCATATGAGTGTGCAATTGTTTTCCAATGAGAGTTTAGCCTTGAAAATGGTCAAAGAATTATCTCTGCTCCATGTTATGATCATTAGTTTGAAGTTGATGATGTCCAAAATTCTCATACAAAATACTTTACATGGTGAGTATGGAGATGTCGTTGTCAACAAAGATGGGGCCAATATTAATTTTCACTTTTTCTTGTTTGCAGATCCTTCCAAAAATTTCCATTTCGTTATCGATTGCACCCGCCAAGTCATGAAAGATCATTGCTATTGGCCTCTGGTGTCGGATTTCAACAATGTTCTCTCACACGAATCGGTGGCTTTGGTGTTTCTACGTGATGACAATTTGATTGATATGTGGTTTCAGTTTCTCTCCATGCTGCAAGGCATGAATGTCAATGTGCGCGAAACAGCCTCACATGTGGAATTTGAGCCTAACTCCTATTATGCGGCTTTCTCTTGTGAACTGGAAGCCAGTGCCTATCCCATGTGGTCGATAATATCGCACTTGCAAGATGGCAAACATGCCGATTTGGCCAAAAAGATAATAACATATTGTGTTAATATGTTGCATGAATGGTTGGATGCCATTTATTTTCCGGAACCAAAAATATCTCAAGTATGTCAGGTGTCGCAAAACGAAAAACCAGACTGTTCCTTGCAATGTTTCGTTTGTTTATTTTTAGGAGGAAATGCTACAGGCGTCATTTCATTTTCCCCTACATCGCTATTTAGCCGCATTCGTCTGTCAAGCTGTCACAAAAATGGGCATGTCCTTGTCGGAAGTTCTACCCACAAGATCATATATATTACCATTGCTTATGATGCATCCGTTAAGAGTGCAGGTAAGTTCCTAAATTTTATTATTTTTCTCATTACGAAAAAAAAAAATTGAGAAAGAAAATGCTTAGTTCAGTTTGTTACAATGTCAGCATTAAGCCAAAAATTAGTTTCAAACACTAGGAAACTCCCAAGAATCGTTCAATAAATCTCAGGGTGGTGGATGCCTATCACTCTGGGATGCTCAATAAAGTGGCGGTATATATAACCGTGAGATTGGAACATCTGGCTGAGCCAAGAAAATATAAGGGGCGAGCTTAGAAAGGCTCAGAACAAATCCTGGATAGAATTCTGCAGCTCCGTGGAGGACACATCTGAGGCTTCTAGACTAAGGAAGATTCTTTCCTCGATACCTATTACGGTGGGGTATATTCAAAAGTCAGAGAATATATGGACAATGTTTTGTGAGGAGACACTAGAACTACTCGTTGATACACATTTCCCGGGCAATTCTCCAACTGACAACGTGGCGCCAGAAGAGGTTGTCACTGATATGCATTCGTCGGAGGCTATTTATTGTGTCTGAGCCGAAAATCCTTTGGGCGATAAGAAGTTTCGACTCCTTTAAGTTGCCAGGCCCAGATGATGTATCACCGGTTGAATTACAAGCTATGCCTGATAGACTGGTTCCTTGGCTTAGGGAGATATACTCTACTTGTATCAGCATGTCATATATACCTGTGGGATGAAGGAACACGAAAGTCATTTTCATTTCGAAAGCAGGAAAACCTTACCACACTAAGTCGAAAGATTTTCGTCCTGTTAGCCTGACTCTTGAGAGATTTATAGGAACATATCTTAGGGCAAAGATCCCTGGAGATCGCCTGTCGCTGCAGTATCATGCGCGTAGTAAGGACAAGTCCACTGAAACAGCCCTTCAAGGCCTAGTCGCCTACATATGTCATCTTTTATGTTGAAGACTCTTGAGAGATTTATAGAAACATATCTTAGGGCAAAGATCCCTGGAGATCGCCTGTCGCGGCAGCAGAATATGCATAGTAAGGACAAGTCCACTGAAACAGCCCATTACGACCTAGTCGGCCACATAGAGGGTTCTCCCTCTGTCAAGGAATATACAGTGGTAGCATTTCTTGATATTGAAAGCGCTTTCAATCATGTAAAACCGACGTCAACCCCCAGCACGGGCTAGCTGTGAGCACCACACAGGCCGGAACATTGAGATCCGATCTGTATGCTGTTCATTACTGTCACGAGAAGCTTAGCTGCGAGCTACCGGTCGCGTCCACTGGTTGCGGATAGTTGAATGCTCCATAGGGAGTAGCTGTAGCGACAGTCGCTGACAATCAGCAGTATTGAGTGGAGAGTCTCAGTGAGAGGACGGGCGGCACCGGCTCTTGCACAAATGCTGAGTGCTTATGATGCTCGGAATGACAAGGAGAGTTATTGGCGCCTTCAAATAACCAATGGCCACCCTGTTCCCACGTCGATCGGTCCTTTCGGTCCGGAACGAGCTTGCTCACCTATAAGATCTAGACGAGGATCGCCACTTCCACAAATAGACATGTGGCTACAACAACAACAACATCCTACCTGAGCAGATTTTTGATAAAAAGTACTGTACCACTATTCCTGATAGAACCGATTGGAACTACGATATGCCTAGTAATAGAAGTTATATAGACTTCTATGCGGATGGTTCAAAACTAGACGACCAGGTGGGCTTTAGGTGTACTCTAAATGTCATATCGAAAAGGTTACCCGACCACTGCAGTATGTATCAAGCGGAGAACCTTGCTATTAAGGAAGTGGTGGAATGGCTAAGATATAATGTCATAACGACGATTGTCATAAATATCTTCTCAGACAGCCAGGCAACCATTAAATCCCTGGAAAACGTAATTCTGGACACAAAAACCGCTCTCGACTGTAGCAGATCTCTCAACGAGATGGCTGAACAGTTCAAAATTCACCTGTTCTGGGTGCGCGGCCACAGAGATATTCCAGGGAATTATAAAGCGGACAAGCTTGCGAGACTAGGAACTACCTTACACATTTCAAGGAAACTGAAATCTGTGGGTATGTCTCAAGCGACATGTATTCAGGAGTTTTCAGGACCAGGCCCGAAGGACAACGAATAGTAGATGGTCACAAAGAGGAGGCTGTGAGAATTCCTAAACTATGTGGCCACCGTAGCGCAGAGGTTAGCATGTCCGCCTATGACGCTGAACGCCTGGGTTCGGATCCTGGCGAGACCATCAGAAAAAACAAAAAAAAATTTCAGCGGTGGTTTTCCCCTCCTAATGCTGGCAACATTTGTGAGGTACTATGCCATGTAAAACTTCTCTCCAAAGAGGTGTCGCACTGCGGCACGCCGTTCGGACTCGGCTATAAAAAGGAGGCCCCATAGCATTGAGCTTAAACTTGTATCGGACTGCACTCATTGTTATGTGGAAGTTTGGCCCTGTTCCTTAGTGGAATGTTGATGGGCAAAATTTGCATGTAGCCTAATCTAGACTTAAAAAGGTCTACCGCTTTGCTGTCACTGACTACAACAGACGTCTCAGTCATTGTGTCCGGATGGTCACTGACCAATCGAAAAACATGCTGACAGACTGAAGGTTGCCAGCAACGACTTTTGCAGAAGCTTTGAGGACATCGAAGTAGAACAGAAAATAGGACATCGAAGTAGAACAGAAAATAGGACATCTTCTGTCCGTGTGTCCAGCACTAACACTCAGAAGGAGTTAGGTTCTCATTTCTTTGAGAACCTGTCTGATTTAGCGGATGTGAATATTCGCAAGTTGTTGGGCTTTCGAAAGCGAACTTACTAGAAGGCATCTAACTTTTTCTGTTCCTGTGGTATCACAATGGACGAAAACGTCTAAGTGAGTGTGATGGTAGACTGCCACTCAAACCTAACAAAACCATAACCGTGCGTATTTCTCCACATCAGTCACTGTTACGTCTTCAAAAGTAATTGTGGTGCTGCCAACCTTCTTGCTGGGGTTCGAAAATGACTTAACAGTAGACCACGGCTTGCCAATGCTTGTGCCCAAGTTACATTGCTTTAAGTGCTCTACCCATTAATTCCGCTTATGTTGGTTGACCACCCTATTGGTTCAGTTTTTTGATTCTGATGTCACTAGGGTCGGAGCAGCGAATCCCATCACGCTCGTCTGCAAGTGCCGCTGCATGCGATGAATAGTTAGGCCGAACTTGTGGTATTCGACCGGCTGCTATAAAGTGAGCGGCTGGCTTGTTAATGATGTCCCGGAATTTCTTCTCAGCAGTACGTACATCTGAGGAGCTGACAGCTCACTGAATCAGTGATTGGTATATTTTCGGAAGCCGTCCGAATCGATTTTTTCTGATTTATATACGTCCGGCTACAAAGGATTGCCTTCCCCTTTGCTGCTATCGTTTGCTCAACAGAAGTCTCACTTGTCGTGTTCGTCATAACAGGCCACATCCTCCGATTACAATTTATCGTACCGATATTCATCTTATTGGTGGAATTTGTTTTCTGAATATACGCTTATTCTATCGATAAACATTAACCGGCAGATGGGTGCCGGTTCGTGACTTTGAAGACCCAAATTGTCTTGGTAAGCAAGCCACTCAGTGACTTGGCCTTGAAACAGTCTCATATTGCAATAATCAACAAATACTTCCTATTTAGGTGGTGTTGTGGGGGTGGGGTGGCCCATAGACACTTTTTCCCCAATATTGTTATCAGATTCGTGCTTTACTCCCAAAGACCTTTCATTTGAGCCCCATATTGCTATGGTCGTAAATTGTCCTCTTTGGGGGATGTTTTTGGTCCCATATTTGGATATCAGATTCGTATTCTTCACTCAAATACATTTTATTTAAGCCCCATATTATTATGGCCAGCAAATGGGTCCTCTTTGGGGGATGTTTTTGGGGAAGAGGTGGACCCCCAGAAACTTGGTCCCACATTTGAATAACAGATTCTTATTCTACTCGCAAAAACCTTTAATTTGAATCCCATATTGCCATGGTTGGTAAATATGTCCGATTTAAGGGTGTTTTGGGGTGGTACCCCAAACACATGGTCTGACAAATGCATATCAGATACGTTTTCTTATCTTAAATAGCTTTCATTTGGGTCTCATAACGTCGTGATTGGTCTATATATATATTTGGTAGGTTTTGGGTGTGGGGCGGCCCCCCTAGGTACCCCATCCGAAATTTGAAGACCAAAATTGTGTTTTTAGGTTACTATTAGAGAGCACACTAAATTTTGCTTAAATCCCACCACAGACCATCGGTCATCAGGGATGCCCACTAAATGCTTTTCTCACTAGATTTGGTGCTTTTTAGGTTACCAAGGCAATAGATGGACGTTTTTTGAGTTTGAGTTTTTTTTATGTCGCTTTTTGTCACGGGGAGCATTTGCTAGCCTATTTCATTTAACAGAAATTTCCAACAAACATTCCCTTAAGGAATAGGGTATATGTACTTCTCTCAAATCAATGAGTGGAGTCCGATTAAAGTTTTGTCCAACGATCAGCGACCACTTTTGCAGAGTCCAAACTAAGCACTGCTTAAGACACCTCTTCGAAGAGAAGTCTCATATGGCTGAATACAAATGCCAGCAGCGTGTTTTCTGGTGTTCCACACGTGATCTGAACCTCGACGTTCTGATGGGTCAGTAAAAATCACAGCTGGACAATTAAAATACAATGGCAGTCACGATGCTCGATATGACAAGGCGAGTAGCTGGCGCCGGAGTAACCAATTGAATGATCTTTTACACATTAATAACCAAAAAAATAGTTGAACAGTGCTTTAAATTAAAAATAAAATGTTTTTTTTATATTATTTCACAACTTTTAGCCCATTTCGTTGTGGTTTAATTATTTGGTAATCCATTTTCTTGCCAAAACACTATAACCGTCATCAATTGCCAAAAGTTGTCATACATAATACGAATTTTTATTTTGGTTGCATTGTCAGACAGCCACTCAACTCAACGTTGGTTGCTATCCATAATCGAGCCATAAGACCTAACCAAATGAAGGTCTTCTGTAAATCGCAATAGAATTTAATCTGAGATTTCTTTCCACGATTTGCCGACAGCCACGTGAGAATATATGAATATTATAGTGTCGAAATCGATATCATTCATCTATAGCATGTTGCCTCATACAGCCATGCAGCCGGACCAAATATATTTTCCCTTCATACTTTCTGCGGTCTTCACGTCCTTGTCACCAATGGGAGGAATCCCATTTGTGTCGCATTGGCAAGCAATAAAACGCTTCTTATACTTTATTACTATATTTGGCATTATTGAATGCGTAATGTTTGCTGTTATTCTCTGGAATTGTTCACAATATGCTTTAAATGTTTCCAACGGTATATGAAGTTGATGTACTTTACAAATATTTCACTTTAATGCTTTATAAAATCATTAATTCTGCAGGTTTGTTATAATTAAAATAATCATAGCTTACAACTAAAACTGAAGAAGGCCTAGTTAGAATAGTTGGGAGAGGATAGAAGGGCATAGGAAAATGTTCGGTGTAATTTTCATTTAAGTTTACACAAAGGTAGCTTAGTTTCTACGAGGTGGTTGAATGTGAGGTGCAAAATCATAAGTCATGAGCTTGGGAGCTATGAAACCACCATAGCCCGGACGCCCCTTGTGATAGATGCCAATGCCAGCCAATGGCACAGGGGGTGTTGAGATCACATATTGGGTATCAATGAAGGGCACTGTGGACTGCGATGCATCCTTGTAGACATCGGATGCTGTAAACTCAATATATTGATTGTGACGAGAGTCGGGCACAGATTTGGCTTTAGTACGGATTGGTACATCTGGGCTGCTAAGCTCAACTTTTTGCCTATAAAAATACCGCAGACAATTAAATTGAACGCCCCGGAATGGCAATAAAACTTACCTTCGGTCACCACTGACATCGGTGTTATCATTTGATTTCCAAAAGCTATTCTCTTGTGGGTTCACCAATTTGCCCGTTTCAAAGTTGAACTCACTCAGACGAGCCTCCAAATTCAAATGGGCACCCACGACACGGAAACGTACACCAGTTACCACAAAACTGTGATCATCGGTATGCACATCATCCAAATCAATTGAACGTGCGCCATAGCTCAGTGTATAGTAATCACGATTGTTGCGAACGTTTCTTGCATTTAGTGTGTAATTGTCGATGGGCACCCAATTCAATGAGGATTCATTTACCTTGCCGCGAGGCAACAGAACACCCTCTTGAATTTGTAAATGGAATACCCGATTGACTTTGGCAAAACGTAAACCTGTAAGCACCCTATATGGAAATTGATATGTTGGTTGTCAATAGATACAAAGTATTCGATTATTGTAGCGTCAACTTACTTGTTTTCATTGACATTTGATAGAGTTTCGCGCAAATTGAAATAACGATCCGTTTTCGAACTGTATTGATCATCACACAAACAGAAACAGTAGGTGCAATGCCAGAACAAATAACGCCACCATGAGTCGACCTATAAAAAAATAATGAAACATTATTAACACTTCGATAAGTTTTCACATTGCAATAAGATATGCGCTTATGCTAGGATATCAGCGCAAAGGCATTGCATGAAGTTCAAGTTTATAGTCAAGATCGTTGGTACTTTGGTGTATTTTTAAAGGAATTCAATAATATGAGTACATTTGTTTGTGCCTTTTGTTGGCAGTACATATTTCCTAAAAGAATTTAAAGTTTTTTTTTATCTTTTTCGACCTTCCACGATGGGTTGAGCGTTGAATTTAGTTTGTAAGTCTTCACATTCACCCTTTGTTACTACAAATTTCCACCCTCATGAAGTTTGAATCCCATACAGAAATATGCTGAAGTATTTACTTACTGAGTAAAGCAATGGGTTCAAAATTGTACACAAATTCTATTAAATCTAATATGTACCATGTTAAAAGATTGCTAGAGTAGACTTTTTGCTTTGAAGCCGGCCTATAATGCACTTCTTAAAATTTGGATGGGAAAGTTATGATGTCACTGCCGGGCAAACTGTACGGCTTTATAACTTTTTTATACCCTCCACCATAGGATGGGGGTATAATAATTTCGTCATTCTGTTTGTAACTCCTCGAAATATTCGAATAAGACCCCATAAAGGATTCGTCGTGACATTTTAAGTTGATTTAGCCATGTCTGTCCGTCTGTCTGTCGAAAGCACGCAAAAACAGCCGCTTGAAATTCTGCACAAATACTTCTTATTTGTTTAGGTTGGTTGGGATTGTAAATGGGCTATATCGGTCCATGTTTTGGTATAGCTGCCATATAAACCGATCTCGGGTCTTGACTTCTTGGACCACTAGAGAGCACAATTTTGATCCGATTTGGCTGAAAGTTTGCATGAGATATTTTGTTATGACCTCCAATAACTGTGCTAAGTATGGTTGGAATCGGGCCACAACCTGATATAATTTCCATATAAACCAACCTCGGGTCTTGACTTCTTGGGCCACCAGAGAGCACAATTCTTATCCGATTTGTCTGAAATTTTGCATGAGGTGTTTTATTACGTCTTCCAATAACTGTGTCAAATATGTTTCCAATCGGTCCATAACCTGATATAGCTGCCATTGAAACCGATCTCGGATCTCGACTTCTTGAGCCTCCAGAGGGCGTAATTATTATCCGATTTGGCCGAAATTTAGTACAACGCCTTCTCCCATGACCTTCAATATGCGTGTCAAATATGGTTTGAATCGGTTCATAGCCTAATATAGCTGCCATATAAACCGATCTCTCCATATTACTTCTTGAGACACTAAAGGGTACAATTCTTAATCGAATTAGCTGAAATTTTACACAATGACTTCTACTATGGTCTCCAACATTCAGTTCAGACCGGATCATAACTTGATATAGCTCCAAGCAATTCTGTTCTTTTATCCTTTGTTTTACTAAAAAGAGATATCGGGAAAAGAACTCGACAAATGCGATCTATGGTGGAGGGTATATAAGATTCGGCCGGCCGAACTTTGCAAGCTTTTACTTGTTCTGCTTTCAATTTCGTACTCAACTTACCGAAGTTTTTCCTCTGGAACATTGGCCAACTTTTCCCAAAGTTACACCATTTTCATATTCAATGAACTCATAGCGCTTGGGACTATCACGAGGCTGAAAGTTGAAAAATGAGATGTTTTGCAAATCCCCCTATCAGAATTGTTTTCTCCATTACTTACCGATTGACATATAAACATGTCGGAATCAAAACGACGACAACTGTGTATATTGCCCGAACAGCGCTCTTGACGGGCACAGAATTTATCCTTGAAACATCCTTCATTCTTGGTACTGGTATAGTCTTCACACGTCGACCAGCATTCGCGGTTGTAATTCATATCGACTTCGTTCTCAATGTAACCCTGCAGTAGTCGTGTAACCTCATCGTAGTTTTGACCCAAAACATATTTATCGGGATCACAGCGCCAAACAATACGATCGGCGCGCTTCATAACATCACGCAGTAAACGTACAGTTTTATCGGTACGTTTTTCAAAATCTTTGCGCATTAGTTCAGCCTCTTGAGTGAAATTGCCTGGGAGTACAATAAAAATGAGTTGATATTAAACTTTACTTAAAACTCACAAGTTGTGATTAGCTGTTCAAGAAATATTTTTAGATGTCATATATTTTTTTAACAGCCGATTTTCCTATGCTATCATTTTCGCTGTCAATATACTTTCCATTACATACTCGGTCTGTTGATATGGGCAAAGTGGGTTTAGTTAAGTTTTAAATGGTCAAAATTATACCATATTGAAGATGTAAACTACTCACTATGAACTGTAACATTGAATACGTTGTTGTCATATATTGCAAACCTTTAGACTTTAGTTCCTTTGTTAGCCCCATGTTAATTGTCTTCCGTAATTTTCATGTTACCCGATATTGACAATTCGGTGGTAACGAATGCTAATGTTTTCAAAAATATATTGTAGATGAATTTCTTTTTAAGAGACCACCTAATAGTTAAATTTGAAAAAAATCACATATACGCCGATTGCGGTAACTTGCATTCGAAGGAGTTTCGCTTCTTCCATCTTATATGTTTTTGTTAATAGCTTCCGATGTGTTGACACCTCGTTCGCCATTGACGAATCATTGCCTATCCACCAGAACCAACATCAGTTTTCCTCACTTATACATCGAACAGTGTTTTAATGTAAACTCATCTGTTTCTTCTAAATTAGGTTTTTTGTATTCTACATACCTTTGCCATATACTCTTAGAATCATCCATGAAAATTCCATCATTGTATAGCCTTTGAGCTCTGTTAAAGCGATATCCGTATACAAGGAGTACAGGAATTGTTGTGTTGATTGTTGGTTCAGGCATCTTTCCTCTTTTGAAGCCTATAAAATAAAAAATTACATCATTAATTGAGGTACGAAACAAACAGTTGTAAAAGCAACAGCAACAACAAATGGGAAAATTCGAAAAATTCCATTTATATTTTTATTAAACCAACTGTATTTAATGACCACCTGTTCGATTGCAAATACAAAATTGCCTATGAATATTCCATTACGGAACAGGGGCAAACTTCTCACAAATAAATGAGTGCGCGATGAGTCTACATGGCTTCTATGCATGGCATTGTACCTCACAAAGGTCACCAGCATTAGGGCAGGGGGAAAACACCTCTGAAATTTTTGCCAGTCTTCGAACCCAGACATTCCGCGTCGTAGGCGGACATGCTAATCTCTGTGCTACTGGGGCCACATATTCGACTAGGCTTCTTAATTTCGTATCCTTCATCCCTACATGTGTATACTTTAATATCGACAATTTAAAATGTGTGTCGGTTATGAATTAGAAATGTACTATAGTTTCGTTACGTGGAACGCTTAAATTTCCCATTTGTCATCTAATCAAAAGCAGGTGGTCATTCTCCCATATTCAAAACTGTATTAGTTTGACATGATAATCTTGTTAACATCACGTACGTGCAATGCTTGTGCATGCATTCAGTATTTAATTATTATTTTCATTTTAACGTTATTTTTTACTTAAAAAAACACACACACAGTTTATACTCTTTGTTAAACAATGTGTATGGATTTCTATTAAAATATCAAATTTATTTCTTTGAAATTGCAAAACTATGAAGAATTGCTTCTGTTTCGGTTTCGATAAATTTGCGCCAGCATGCTGCATCATATCTTAACTCATACGAACGGAGTTACCGACAAATGTCGATTACAGCCGGTTTCTTTTTGTCGGTAACACCAATTTTATTCAATTGTCTGTTTTATCCAAATAAAAAATATTGCAGAACATATCTTACAGACTTTCAATGTTACAAAAATATCTCTAAGCAAATTAGAAGCTCTTTGGTTAATAAGTGCCATGCTGCATTAAAAAGATATACTTTTATTCTAAAATCCTAAATAGCTAGTCCGATTTTCTGATAATATTTTCAATGTTCTAACGGTAGGGTGTGTTAATCATTACATTTAGGTTCTTGAAGTTAATTGAAATGGAATTCATAAGTTCCGCTTGAGTGCTCAAATATGTGCACAATTGTTCACAAATTTATACCAAAGTCGCCTAGTAGAGGGAGATCCCCATAAAATGATAGTCTATCACTGATTAAGTTCAAAGTTAATAATTAGATAATAAAAAAGCTGCAAGTTTTAAAAAGAGATATTTTCTTCTTTCTCTTACTAAACATGTACTATGTAGATATATAGGGAAAAATAATTTAAAAAATACCGGTAATTTAAATTAAATTTTTTTGACAAAAAGAAAGATATTTGGTTATATTCACCACCCCAAAAGAGTAGAATTGGAGATTGCACAGAGAAATTAGTTATGTAGCTGTTCTCATAACAGCTACATAACTAATTCGTAAGCAGAGGAAAAGGTTTGTTCTTTTGACAAGAAGTAATGCCTTCCCATTTTCAGGAAACATTTTTGCAGTTGCTTATGCACTCTGTAGGTGTATATGGGAGTTGTATCTGGTTATGGTATTGGAAGTCATATCACAAACCTTTTAAAGACAATCGGCTTTAATTCATATGGAGCCCGTTTTCCTTGCTTTCCGATGTGTTTTATTATTAAAGACAAAATTCTTTTAATCAAGGTGAAAATATCATTAAAGGTGAAGAAATTGGCGGGAAATAGAAAATGATAAAAATATAACTTAACAGAAAAGCCTTTCAAATAGAAGTGTAGGATTTTTCGAAAAAGAATAAATTGAGAGTCATTTATGAAGTAAAAACATATGAGTCGGTAAACAAAATTTTAAATCGAAGATTTTGCCTTTTAATGAAAATGGACTTGAATTTATAGATTTTATTATTATTTGAAGTATTGCTTCTTTGACTTTGAAATCATTATCAAATATCCTTTGATTAAAGAAAAAATCTTAGATTTTTAGTAATCTTTTGTTGGTGTATATGAGGTAATGCGTTGGCAAATTTGCAATCATATTACAATATTTACACCATTATTACATCTTTATATTGTTGCTAGTTTACGAAACATTAATTTACAACATTTTCAAGTTGCAAAAAATATTTTATATCCAAATTAAAACCGAGTTATACAAAATTTTGATTGCACATCATACATTTGAGTTGTACTTTTGCTACACTACGAGGTTTCGATAAGTTCTTTAGTTCTACACTGTCAACATGATAAATAGGTTGCATAAATACAAATCACGTCTTAAGTTGATTTTGTATTTTCACATATATCCGTAAATGATAAATTTTTTGTCGGATTTATTTCAGCCAAAAATCTTTATTTATCAGTGTGTGTGTGTGAATAACAAATTAAGGAAATTGTTGCTTAGAAGGTTAACTTGATAAAAAAAATTAAATTTTAGAAATTCTAAATTCAATGGTTCTAGGTCAAGGTTTATCAGTGCTTGTTTTAAAGACACAATTTTTTTTTTTGTTTTTTTTTTTTCTTTTTTTACTTTCTATATGAAATCTCGCGCAATTTATTTTTAAATTTGTTTGTTATTTTATTATCTCGTTGTGTTTCTATTTTCTTATAAATTTAATTTGCCATCTCAGCTCAACACCAGTCAAGCATTCTTTCAACACATTTTTTCTCATGTTATTTAATTGCAATGTGTAGGAAAATATAAAATTGTCACGCAACTGAGAAAATCAAATTCTGGAAGAAAAAAACAAACCTTTTTACAGGCTTTAAGAATGATGTTATCGATTTTAAATAAATACAAAGATGAGCTACTTCAGACTATATCTTGACATAGCTCCTAGCACTTAATGACAGATTTCTTTGAAATTAAGCACAGTGGGTTGTATTAGGCCCTCTTACAATTGTGCCAAATATGATACTCATAGGTTCACTTTTGACATAAACTGATATTGATATTCGAGCTGGCTTTTTTAGGCCAAACAAAAAATTTTTTCAACCATTTTGAATAAAATTTGAAAAAAGCCTCAAATTAGAGCCTTCTTTAACCGTCTCTAGTGTCGTCCCACTTTGCGATGCATCCTCCATATAAACTGATCTATCTTGAAGGCCCCAAATGGCCGATATCAATACATTTTGGAATAGTAGAATTTGTTTGCCCCTCCAAGCTTTAAGTTTGGTATACATCAATCTGCTACAACAGACCAATTGCGTTGCAGCAGCTAACAAAATGCTTACTGTCTTAGTTATAGGTTATGTATACATTAATATTGTCTAACTACATGGTCATTGAACTTAAACTTCAATTGAACAGCACTCATTGATATGTAGGAAGTTTGCCCGCGCCTGTTCTTTAATGGAATGTTCGTGGTCAAATATCCATTAGCTGGCTTACTTGATTTCGTTTAGATTTGCGAGGATCAATGGTGGTGGGTATATGAAAGTTTGGGCCATTTATGGGTCGAAAGGTGAATTCTTATCTTTTTTGGCGCTATATATAAATATTTTTTTTTGTTTTTGCATAAGGTATTTTTCATCCTTATGCAAAGAAACACTGTCAAAACAGACATAAATTCTTCCTCCAACCTTCCACAAATAAGCAGTGCTAAATATAAAGCTTTACGTATTTTACTAGAATTTATGCATTGTGTATCGGGTTAATCAAAATACTTCAGCATGGATACCGCAATGCTTCGGTATCCCTCCCATCTTGCCATAACGTCAGATTGAGTGCTTTCTTCTTCAGTCTTTGATGGTTTCACGAATTTTCCTGCAACATTTCAGCTCTCCCCCTGGGCCGTCAATTTTTTAATTTATTTTGCACTATGCTGAAATCTAGTATGTTATGTACATTTATGACTTTCAACATCCATGCTACTCTAATCTGTATCGGTCCACATCCTCCATATAACCGAATCGAATTTCTTTTTTAAATGCAAATCAGATGTTGTAAATATAATTCCAGTGCCAAGTACAACTGGCAATGTTATCGATATCAGTAAAAACCGATAAATAATTATTTACACTTTATACTACTAAAATAAAACAACAATTATTACCGACAGGCTAAAAAGGTTGCAAGAAACGACCAGAAGATGGAGTTACACTTTATATTATCATTTCATTAAATACATGTCTAACCTAAGGTTTAAGTGGCAGTCTGCCATCAGACTCAGACGTTTTCATCCATTGTGATACCCCAGGAACAGAAGAAGGAAGATGCGTTGAACCATCCAGATCACTTTAATAAGCCCAATAACGTGCGAATGTTGACATGACCGCTAAATCAGACAGGTTCTCAAAGAAATGAGAACCTAAAGTGGAACTCCCTCCTCAGTCTGTCAGCATGTTTTCCGATTAGACAGTGAAGCGTCATGACGAACACAATGACTGAGACGTCTGTTCTTGCCAATGACCGCAAAGCAGTAGACCTCTTCAAGTCTAGATGAGGCCACATAGTTTTGGAATGCTCACAGCACCCTCTTTGTGACCATCTATCATTCGTAGTTCTTCGGGCCTGGTCCTGAAAACTTAGCTTACATGTCGCAAGAGGCATACCCACAGATTTCAGTATCCTTGGAATGTGTAGGGTAGTTCCTAGTCTCGTAAACTCACCCCGTAAATTCCCTGGGATATCTCTGTGGCCCGGCACACAGAACAGGTGAATTTTGAACTGTTCAGCCATCTCGTTGTGAGATCTGCGACAATCGAGGTCGGTTTTTGTGTTCAGAAATACGTTCTCCAAGGATTTAATGGCTGTCTGAGAAGATATTTATGCCAACTTGTCTAAATGAAGAGGAATATTAAATGGAACCCATCCGAACGTTATGCCTATGCCTATGTGATATGAGATTTATGGTGCATGATACCTAACCTATACAAGAACTACCCGTTCTGTTGACGACCTGCTGTTATCATTGTAAGAAAGTTTTCCAAAAAATTAAATTCTAAAGAATGTTATGACCATTTGATCAATACATTCTCCCACTTTTCCTCAATGAGATTTTGTGGGAAAATTCGCCATATATTAGCATTATTCATCCATCCCATTATAGGAAAAGGAAAAACATTTCATTCGCCAAAATATATACATCACTCCACACTTACTAACCATCATAGCACGATAGTACATGGTCTGCTTCACCATTATCAATTCAATATCCTTGAATATACGGGCCATCGAAAATATCTTGTCATCACGCAATGCATTTTGCGTTATATCCATTAGAGCCACTTCATCAATATCGGCATTTTTTGGATGTTCATTTAAATATGTTGACAAAACACCAAACAGATTTTCAATTTGAATTAAATCGGGTTCCAAAAGGCTCCACTCATAGTGGTTTAGTATCTCATATTTGCCCGCCTGCCATGTGGAATGCATATGCTCATGCACAAATCTGCGATGTGAGTCGATAATTTTTCGTAATTGTTGATCAATATTACGATTGTTAGTGGAACGGTCCAAATGTTGCCACAGAGATTTTTCCAAACTTAGATATTCTTCACGTGCAGCATCGACTTCGATGGGAACATAGAGGCCATAAGAGATATCATCATTGGCATAAGCCGAAATTGTTGTTGCCAGTGATAGGAAAAGTAATAATAGCCGTATGTTAAACCCTCCCATTCCGTCTTGGTATGCCATTTTCTACGCCGGTAGTTGAGATTCGCTTGTCAATTAATTTGACGTAAACTACGTCACTAATTGGCAAACGTGGCTGCGCTTTATTTTATGTTTTCCTAAACCAAAAATCTCGTCGTCGTTAATGTTGATGGTGTTTGTTCTTTTTTTTTATTGTTTGTATTTAATGTTTGTTTTTTTTCTTCTTCTCTTTTTATATATGCACAACAGGTTTTTTAGCTTGTCCGCTGCTAATTCTGAGGAAAAAAGCTTTGTTTAAAATTCATTTTGGAATATTTTTGCATTAATGCCGTTTCCAATTCATTGTGAAAGTACGTCCATTGTAGCACACATGCCAAGAAGTCTCAAAGTTTTTAATGTAAACAACATTGAAAAGACAATAGAAAGAGCTAATGTTTCCATATCAAAGCCATCTGGCAATTAGACTAAATGATTCGGATAACGACAAATTGTTTCGTTGTTAAGTTTTCCCCATGAGTACTTGTGAAATTGTAGGGTTCTTTTTCAAAACATGGTATAGAATCTCCTCGCGCTGCCAATTTCTAATATTCTCGATCTGAAACTAAGCCTTCAACATCCTATGCCGTCATCCTAACCTATGAGGTATTACTATTACACACTCTTATTAATGAGAGATCTCAAGACAATTCGTTTATATACTTTTGTCGGAATCTAAAACTGCGTTCGTGATCTTTTTATGTGGCATACTCCAAAAAACTAAAACTAGATTAGGTTAGGTAAGAGTGGCAGTTAGACAATTTTAAGTCCATTGTGATACAATAGTAGTGACAGACCAAGGCTTTTGGGGGTATCCTCAAAATAGAGAGGTAAGAATGGTCACTTTGTTATTGGAAGTCAACCATCTTATTTGAAAACATGTTATGGGTCAAAAATGTGTAAGTATTTTCAGCAGGATCTGCAAGGGTAACTAAAATCAATACTTTGAAATAACATTATTTGGCCATCGAACCAAAGGCCTCAGCCTCACTTGAGCCTAAAGATTTTGCATCGAAATAAGAGACCCAGTTGCAAACCGAATTACATTTTTAGGGTTTTTAAGCTGTTAACAAAGCGAATTTTTCTTGTTCGAATCTCTAAGCTATTACTTCCTAATAGGTTTTAAATGAAAAAGGAAATGTCGCATATAACAAAAGTGGGGTTAATTTAATCATTAATTATTAATTAATTTTTTCAGACAAAGATA
Source organism: Stomoxys calcitrans (assembly GCF_963082655.1). Classification (NCBI taxonomy): domain Eukaryota; kingdom Metazoa; phylum Arthropoda; class Insecta; order Diptera; family Muscidae; genus Stomoxys; species Stomoxys calcitrans. The sequence continues at coordinate 74,379,763 of NC_081555.1, read as the reverse complement.
AAACGAAAAAGTTAACGGGATGATATTTGCCATAAAGGGTTGCCACATGTTTAGAGTGTAATGGAAGTGGGTATAAACAAATTATATTTTGGGGGCTTCTCCAATTCCTTACTTTGAAATTCTCCTTTTATGCAATCTTAATGCATACATACTACAGTTTATGTAATTGTAGTGCCTTGTTTATTACAGCAGTATAAAAACATGGTTGTCATATATTTTCATGAGAAATATGTGAAAATAATTCACTACTGAAGTGAAGTTATCAAATTTCATGTGGATCACAAATCATAAATTTCCGCTTTTGTTGAATTCTACAAGTTTGTCGTAAGCAGAGGGCGGAGCGATGCCATCATCAGTCATTCAAACTGCTAAATAAGCAATTTCTTTGGTCTTGATTCGGGGTTCTTTCTTTTTTGTCTTGTCGAAATCAAAACTAAATCTGTTTACAAATCAATTTTCATGGTGCTTATTTTTTTTCCTTTGTGTGTGAGTGATATGGAATTTATGACTTCCTTAACAATGGGTGACGATTTCGAACCGAAAACACATTTTTTTGTTTATTGAAAATCAACAACCAAACACCACCAAAGAATACGAGACGATTCAAGTCTTTGAATGAATGGTGGTTGTCTGGCAAAAAGTATTGAAACTGAAAATTCCTACAACAGCGAGAATGTAACCGAATACAATTGTCCGGCCGCCCATCTGTTTCTCATTTTGTCCATCCATCCACCATACGCCAAACCGACCAAGCGTCTGCTTGCCCAAATAACGACCACTTGTTATAACTAAATATGTGAATAGGTAAAAAACCAATAGAAAATAAAAACTAAAAAAAACAACGAACTCTGTTGTGAATTGAAACGTATTTTTTAACAATAAAAAAAAACAATCCTCTATGTATGCTGTATGCGCCGCCGGATTTGCTGACGGACGACCTTTCACAATGAACAAAGATTTTTTTATTGGCTTTTGTCCACAGCGTTATTTATTTTTTCAATACAGATTTGTTTTCTTTTTTTTTCAAAAATGCAAATATATTTGCATTGCAATTTTTATTTTTTGTGTTATTTTATTTTTACATCTGCTTTTGCATTGATTATTATTTTCGTTTACAATTTAAGCTCATATTCTAATTAATTTTACAGTTTTTCACTAAAGCCAATTTGCGATTTAGAATTTGATTTTTTTTGCTTTCTTTTTTTAATTTACTTTTTTATTTGTCACTTTTTCAACAAACCGTACCACCGCACACAACGCGTTCTAAATTCACAATAAAATTGTATTTTACGCTCACGAATGCCTAAACCCACACCACGAACAGAGACTCTACTCTATCTAGTCAATCAGCAACAATACGTGCTGAAATTTTCAAATGGGGTTGCCAACATCGTCGCTGGGCTACCGTTAAGAGCCAAAATTTAAACTAAGAGCAAAAAAAAAAAACTTTAACCACATAGCGAGAGAAAGAGAGTGGCACCATCAAACAAGAAAACAGCTGTTCTATTACAATGTAAACATTGCCTCTTTCAATTTCATAGGACGGATTCATAGGTATGAATGAATCTTGTACTTGTTAAATAGCAGATTTTTTTATTTGGAACAAAAACATCCGATTGAGACACAAACCGCTTCATAAGTATAATTCATAGAAAAGGTGAATGTAGCAATATTGTAATACAAAGATTTAAAGAATAAGCATGAGGCTGTCTACATTCCATATGCCAACTTGCATGAAATGTTTATATGTGTATGTACACTCAACCAAATTTGTTATTCAAAACAACAAAAATGTATGCTAAAACAGCAGTTTTTGTCTGCTGAAAGTGGGAAAGCAAATTTCAAATTTGCCCATGAACATTCCATTAAGGAACAGAAGCAAACTTCTCACTGAGGGCAGTCCGATTCAAGTTTTTAAGCTCAGCCCTTGTGTTTTTGTTGTCGTTGCGTTGATGATCGCATATCATAGCAATGCATTTGCTTTCGACGGATGACATTAATAGAGAAAAATTCGACATTTATAGGCCTTTAATATGTTGGTTATATCACAAAAATGAGTGACATAACCGAGAGTAGAGTTAGGTAGCTCGGATGGAACTAATTCTTTGGGACGAATATCAATGAGAAACTACGGGAACTGGCACCACCTCTTTATTTCTTATAGTTCCGTAGTTATTTTCTATTTCATGCACACCTTCCATTTTCATCTGTTTTCTTCCATTTCTTAGTTCTTATATCAGCTGATTAGCATGCCAAATTTTTCACTTTCATACAACAACTAAATCAAAGCTTAAACTATTTCAATAGCCAACAGCTGTGTGTCGCGATTTAACTGAATGAAAAAAAGAGTGAGCGCTGATGTTCAGCGAAGCCAAGCCGAGTCGAGCTTATTTTCATGCGAGAGGAAAATTTGTCTATAACATAGTGAATACGAGAATCAGGTCTAAAATTCTGTTTATTCCATTACTGCACACGGCAATGATTCATCCGATTAAAACACGCAAAACGCTTTGAAGATGTTTTCTCGTATCCATCGGCTTTGCTGTCTGCTCTGTTCGGTGTTCACTATGTTATACACAAGCTTATTTGTATTGACTTGTATGAAACCAGTATTATCGCACTGACAATCTCAGCTCGGTTTTCAGCGCGCACTCTGTTCGGGCCCTAAATTGTTTTCGTACTTTTTTCGTCTTCGCACCTACATGCTTTGATTTACATTTAAATAACAAAATTATGAAAAATTGCACCTTTTCTGCAGATGAGCATTGACCACAAATCGTAAGAAAATATTGATCTCCCGTTTACAATGAAAATGTTGGTTTAAGAGTCCAAAATAAGACCTATTTCTTGTTTCAACTAAAGTTAAAAAAAGTGAATTTCAAATGAAATTTAAAAACAAGGTCTAATATCATAATTCATAACAGAATTTAACCCTTTTTATGCTAAAATATCTATTTTATTGGGAAGAACCAAAAATTCAGGAGCAACTAAGAAAAGGAACTAGTTCTTCATATGGAATGGAACTAAAAGGAACGATCACTAAAATGAACTACAATTCTCACCTCTAACCAGGAGCCAGGTGGAGCGGACATTAGAAAAGCAATGCATTTGAAAATAAAAGCTTATGCATCATTTGAAACATCTGCCAATGGCTGCTATGTCGATAGGTAAAAAAATTAAACTACATTATCCCTGGCAATAGAAGTTTCATATACTTCTATATGGATAGATCGAATCTAGATGACCAGGTTGGCTTTGATGTGTACTCTAAAGAGCTAGGACGTTTGATACACACACTGCAGTGTGTATCAAACCATCCTTGTAATTAAGGATGTGATGGAATGGCTAAGATATAATGTCATAACGACGATTGGCATAAATATCTTCTTTAAACAGCCATTACATTTCTGAGGAACATATTTCTGAAGGTCACAGACTGATCGGAAAACATGCTGACACAATGAAGGTTGCAAGTAACGACTTCTGCATAAGCTGTGCGGGGCGTCGAGAAGAAAGAGACTATAGATCATGCTGTGTGTGTCCTGCACTGGCAGTTAGAAGGAATTCGAATTTAGGTTCTCATTTCTTTTTCTTCTTAGCGGATGAGAACATTCGCAAGTGGAAGCCACCATGGCGCAAGGGCTAGCATGTCCGCATATGATGCCCCGGAAGGAATATCAGAAAATTTTTCAGCGGTCACTATCTCCTTACCAGTGCTGGCTACATTTGTGATGTATCCTGTCGTGTTCAGGATAGTTCAACAGTAGGAACTAGCCTAACCTAAATCACATACATGATCTGTCGTAATAGGCAAACATAAACATTTTTCGAGCATACCACATGATATGAAATTAAACTTTTGGCAACCCTAATGTCATTCTCTTATTGTATATTTTGGGTCTCTTTTTTTTGCACGGGAGAGAATTTTAGCTTTTGTTGCACACATACACCCTCCTTTGTTATGTCCTACAATTCATTTCGTCTGTTATGGCTTTTCTTTGTTTAATAAGGTAAAGTAGTTATAAACCAGTCGTTTATGACGCTCTTACAAGTCTTCGCCCTCCCAGATTCACTACCCGTAACTTACGTTGATGTGTTACCTTTAGCAATGTTTTTTAGATGCAACTTGTTTGCATTGGTGATTTTTTGAACGCAAAAAAAATCTTTAATCAAACATGCAGATACATGAAGAAAATTATAGATGACACGAAGAACAATTTACACAAAAAATTTATAGATAAATAAGGCTTCTAGGTAGCGCCCAAGAAAACAAAGCGGCGGTTTGTTCGGTATTGGGGATTTATCTTCTAATGGGTAGGTATATTGGCTGTATTAGGTATGGAGGTCATAAGTGCAGTTGTCGTACAAAATTTAGCCAAATCTAATAATAATTAAGAATTATAGCGACTCAAGCTGTCAAATCCGGAGATCAATTTGTATTTATTGACAAATTCGAAATAATTGACACATGCCATAACTTGCTTTGAAAAGTGTTTTTTAGTCTATTTGATTGAGATTATATTATATCTTGCATATCAGATAAAGACATCAATTTAAACTTTTAGAAAGCAAACACAACTGTGTTAACAAGCATTTGAAACTTTAAATTATGGCAAAATAAAAACGTAATTGAAAAAATTGACTCAACTGGTCACAAAACTTCACCTTCTGAGTTGTATACTGAGATTAATATACACCCATCCTATGGTTGTGAGTATAAAAAGGGGATTCACACATAGTTTTCGTAAGCCAAAAGCATGTGAAATAAATAAACGCTTTTTTACGCTAATGGCTTAAAAGGAGTAGTTAAAAACAATAAAACCCCTAGTGTAATGTGAATGCAAGTTTGTTTTGGTACAATAATGTTCCGTAAATAAGTTAAAAAAAAATAAAGATTTTTTTGTCATAGTTTTTCACAACTATTCCAAAAGCTGAACAGCATACTTCGTTTAAGGTAGTTATCATTCCTAAGGCATTTAATAAAAATAACTTGCCATTTTTGCAATATTTACTTAACCATATCAAAGAGCATGCTTGACGTCACATATTTTGTTCTTGTTTGCAGGAATGAAAACAAATGACATGCAACGTCATTATCTCCCTCAACTCATATTGACTTTTACGAAATCAAGCATGTCTCATCTATGTATCTCAAAACCTCTCTCCGACTATGAACAACAAAAGAGAATGCAATGCAAGTGCACCTTTGTTTTATAATGTTTATACATATATGTTTGTGTATGTATGCTGAAACCACCCGCCAAGAAGTGGTGGGTGGCCATATGAATTGATGATGCACTACATTTGTTTTGTTATCCATCTACATATGTATATTTTATATACATGTGTATGTACATACATACATACATATATGGATGCTCCTCTTGGTTTCTCCATAACATTTTGTCTGTGCTTTTTGTACAGTGGACTTGTGATATTGCTTGACTACTACTAACATACGTTATTATAGCTGGACAGTTTGTCCACAATCCCTCCAAACATTTTCTATCGTGCGAGTCACTAAATCTGCACTCAAGGAAGTTGAAAACAATCTCAGGCGATATCATTTTTTACTCTAATTAGTGTCTCGGTACGGGAGAAAACGTGCCACTTGGCGATATATACCCATGAGTGACTAAATAGGGACTAAAAAAGTTTAAAATTCGATTATCAACGTCATTAATAAAAAAATTTGTTTCCCTAATGTTTTTTTACCTTTAAGAGTGGCTTATTTTTATTTCTCTTTCTAATTTATTTCTTTTCCAAATTAAGATTAATAATCGAAGATTTTATTTCCAATGATTTTCCCTGACTGGGATTTGAACAGCCAACCTTACGATTGTGAGGCGTATGCTATCCCTCTGTGCTACCGGTCTTTCTTCATTACAGAAGGCTAAGTAAACATACATTCTCTGTGTGGGGTTTTTTGAGTTATCGTCCAAAACAACAACAAAAAATCTATTTTTAAATTTGTAGCAATAACAGTTGATTATGAGAAACTAATTAGGGAAGCGTGAATGATAGAATTTCGATAGTAATGTATTTTGTTGTTTTAAATCATGAAATTTCTACAAACTATCATACAAAAGAGCCTAAAAAGTGACAATTCTGGGAGGGAGTGAGAAAGTCACTTCCAAATGTTTGGAGGGATGTAAGTGCTTACAATGGGTTTTATGTAGATATGCCGATTTAAATGGGTCAGTGACATTTCTTACTTGGTGGTTGGTTTATTTGTGTTGCATGAGATGGGTTGGGTTAGACAGTGGTGCTTGCCATGTGAGTTCTTTATGGGTGTTTTTATCTACCGAGGAATGCTGAATGAGAATATAAGTAATTTTTTTTTTGTTTTGATTATTTAATTTTCGTTGAAATATGATGACAATAATGATATGATGACTCATATATATACACACATACATATGTTTTGATATTTTGCACAAATTGCTGGTTTAAACTAATTTTCCATTCAATTTAAAACTTGTTTCTCTCTTTGTCAGTTCGTTGGTTGCTTGAGCAGCACTGTTATTATTTAATACATACACCTACCATGTGTAGTGTTTAAATTATCTCACGTTTTTAACGTCATTTCTTTTAATGCTTCTCTTACTTCAAGAAGAGCATTACTCTTTTTTTTTGTTATTTGACATTTTTTGTTTGTTACTAAGCTCTACACAATGGCCTGTCTCTGTCTCAATGGCCCCATCATCCGCCAGACTTTGTCTTGCAGCCGAAATCATTAAAGACCAAAGCAAAAGTGATGATTCATTCTTTGAACAATTCAACCATCTTTCAAACTTTCTTTGTTGACTTTGGGCAAAATTAACAAAGAGAACAAACAAAATCAAGCAAGTCGTGGTTGCTCTCACTAACGGCAGGCATGTTCATTACATGGCATTTCCTATGACTGTTTCTCACACCCTCGTTTCATTATTTTTCTTTGAAATTCTTTGTGTTTGGCTAACAAATTTAGTACATGTTTATATTGATTAAGACTTTCTTTAATTTTTTTCTTGATTACAAGTCTGAATCACTTTTATATAACTTTATTATATTGTATAATATTTGTAAGATTTTGCTTCAAATACAACTATTTTATGGCGTGGTCGTCGTTGTAGTATATAAGAAAAATAAGGGGATTCCCTTTTTTGCAGTTCTATGTTCACATATGTATGTACGTGGTGTAAAATATTTTGTTGTTTTAAACAAACAACATAAGGCTAGGAAAGTCATTTAACGCTTGTAAAAACGACGGTTTTGTAGCTCTTGGAGAACGACCGCCTCCCATTGCACTTGAAGAATCTGACCTCCCCCTGCAAACCAGAGTGGTTCTGGCCCAATGACGTTCCGGCAGATTCAGACGCCTCAACTCCTATAGAGCAAGGATTGATGCGGACGTCTAAGATGTATGTCCCGATTGTAACCAGGGACTGCACGATACACGTCACCTGTTTAACTGCCCGGCCAGACCCACTCGCCTCAGACCCAGATCCCTATGGACGCACCCCATCTAAGTCGCAGAGTTCCTAAGTCGAGACACTCAACAAAATCAAGCAGACGAAAGATAAAACACAATAAACTGCTACAACAACAGGAACAACAATAACAGCGGTTTTGCCAAATATCAATTTTTGGAATGAGTGTCTCGAATCAGTGGTTACAGGTGTTTGTAGTGGTAAGGGCATAAAGCGCATGATGTTTTCCTAAACATACAGAGAATGCAGATGGACCAATTGTCTATTTTTGGAAATCCCAACGTTTATTTACTAGGTGATTGATATCCTAGGAAGGCAAGTTTTTTCATTACTTTCAATCATTTATGTATTAGGTAATAAAAATCAATTATTGTTGTTGTTGTAGCAGTGTGTTATATACTGAGGCGGCAACCCTTGCCGATGAAGAACTCCATCGAATCAATCCGGTGCGTTGAGCACTTATAGTGCATTGATATAGGGAACAAATTGTCCATTTTGAAATGCAAGTGTACCGATTTGATAATTAATTCTATAAGCTAGCGTGGCTTTATGACAGTTTTAAATTTGTCTCTGACTTTTTATGATAATTTTTGGTTTTCTACTCACTTGAATTTAATAAAAAAAAAATCAAAATATTTAAATTTAAATCGCATTTTTCCTGTTGTCTTTTTTAAGTCGAGATAAGTGCGAATGCAAAACACGACATTTTCGATTTGTAAAAAAATTGTTGCATTGCCTGCACTTAGAGGAGAAGAAACCCTCTTTGCACAAAGCCTTTGTCATCAAAAAAAAAAATTTCCCAATTTTGTGAAGCTGTCCTTCATTTTCATTACCTCATAACTATTTGCCATCATTTCCAAAATATTTGTTCCCGACGAACCCAAGGCAGCCTTATCGTCAGGTCCAAACATCATCAAGTGTAATCGATCCATTAAATGGTGTACCGAATAGGCATTTGGGGCCACAGTCCATTCGGCGAATTTCAACAGTGTTTCTGTTTCCAATTTTTGCTCAAACTGTTCGTACTGTTGCATTTGCTGGAAACGCGACGTTATTCGGTTCATTGTATCGGCGATTTCATTGCGTTTGGCAAGTAATTGTAGATTACTTTCGACAAAATTATTGACTGAATCAATGGCTGCAGCAATGTGTTCAGAATGCTGTGTAAGAAGAATTCAAACGCGATTATATTACAGGGAACATCAGTTGAAGGCATGCATCTTATCCATCTGTCAAGTGGGAACAGATACTTATGGCACTTGGATATTGTGTGGTAAAATTTATAAAAAAAAAAAACAATACTTTGTTTTCTTTGAATGAGTTTAAGATTTCATGTTTTATGAAGCTTCATATTTAGTATTTTTATAATTATAAACTCATTTTGTATTTACAATTATCTGTTATTCTACCACACTTATCACATTGCACCGTTAATCCACTTGGCATGCCTCCCGAACACCTCTTGTTAACAGCAGCACTTTACCTGATCTTCTGTTTTTATAATTTGACTGCTAACTTCTCGCAGTCTTGAAAGAACCTTCTTTTGTTTGTCTCTCATCAAAGGAAAATCGATGTCGGAATTCGATGTTGTTATTTTAACCACATCCCAGGCCTTCAGAACTGCTGTTGTAACCTCCTTGACAACATGCAGTACATCCAAAACATCCTCAATCAAAGCCGTTGATGGTGTTGGCCGCAAATACAGTACAGCAAGTAGAAGGGTTAAACCCATACCAAATCGTTTAAAAAGCATATTCCTTTTGTATTTTTTTAACCGGGAAACAACAAATTACGCATTCAACTAAATTAAATACATATATATATATATATCAAAATCACTGTCGCGGCAGTTCTATAGAGTGAACACTTTTGGACATTTGCAAAGAGGAATTACAACAATATACTTGGGGAAAAAACTCGTTCCGCAATTCACTTATTTCTTGATATTTGTTGTTTTCTTATTTTACTTTATGGCTTGATTCGACACCACTTTGGTTTGTGCATGTGTATTTCACTTCAATGACTAGATTCGGCCGTCGCAACAACAGAAAACACTAGTGTAACTTGAACATATGTGGGCCCCAATAACCGTATACACAACACACGTTGAGTGAGCGTATTGTCAACAACCTCTCTAGGCAAGAGTTGAAAGTTGTTTGAATTGGCGACTTTAACGGTCTCCCCATTCGGCTTCATAGTGATATTAAAATGTTTATTAATGTCTGCCACTTGCTTTTATTTTTCTCTGTATTTTCACTCTCCTCATTCGACTATGTCGAATTGAGTCATGTCGAATATATGAAAAAACTTTCGAGGCTTGTTGTCTCTCTCCCATCCAGAGATGGTAGTTTATAAACTGCTTTAATGTTCTATGTGCCAAGCTTAGAGTTTCATAAAGTGCATAACTGAAGGATAGTAATTGGTGTTGTAGTGAGGTTTTTCAATTTTTGTTGATTGTTCTTATTATCAGCGGATTTGTTGGGAACTGACAATTCGCTTATTTAAGCGAATATAATAAATTACATTTTTATTTGCTTTTTATATTAAATTTTTAGCAGCAAAACAAACATTAATTTATTATCAGGGTGCACTAAAGATGGTTGAGCCACTAGCCCAACTGATGAAATTTTGCAACTTCAGTGTTATAGTCAAATCCCACTAAATCGTCAAATGATTTGTTAAGGTTTGTTCATTTGTACATTTTTATTGGTTTAATTTATAGATTTCACATCGCTAATTTAAGTTTAGGGCTGCTGCACATGAATTTGCAAATAAAAACTAGAAAATGTTTAACAGCCAATGTTGCCGCTTTTGGTAGGTTCCTACCAAAATTGGTAGGTTTTAATTCTCTTGGTAGGTTGACCTCAATTTTTGGTAGTGTTTACCAACATATAAAAACCCATTTTTTTGTGCTGAAAAAATCGCCGAGGATAGTTCCAAATTATTTTACTTCTAATTGATTCTTTGTATTCGTGTAGAATAAAGCCATGAATGTCGAAGGGCTAAATACTGTTACATGGGTAAAAGGGGCTAAGTTATGATATTGATTGTAACTGTTACGACCGTTAAGGGATCTCTCCCAAATTTCATAAATTCTTGGTAAAAATAGCGTCTTTGGTATGTCTTTAATCGGAAAACAGGGATATAGGCCAATTTCATAGAAATAAGGTCAGATTCGGTTCATACTCAGATGTTAAGGGGTCCACTGTAACGTCGAAAATCGTTAGGAAATGCACATTTCAGGGCTCACACCCTTGAATTGCAAATTTAAAATTTCTTACGGGGAGATCGGTATAAATCGGTGCTATATGAAAATATAAGCCAACTTTGAACTTTAGGCTGTGATGGACATGTCTAGATCGTCTATGAATATAACGATCTATTATGTATTCTTTGTAGGGTTGAAAAAATATTATTTGATGGGCTGCAAATGGAATGGTCAAATCGCCGATCGCATTTTAGCTTGTAGAATATTTGGTAGGTTTTGGTCGGGCTTGGTAGGATTTTTCTTGAATTTTGGTGTGAAATAATTTTCTCGAGTGGCAACATTGTTTACAGCCTAGTGGGAATTTGCAGCACGCTCCCAAACAAGGTTGTATTTTTGATTTTTTTGTTGTTGGGCAAGTAACTTAACCTTCTTATACCATGTTTCCACTTAGAACAAATTTAGATTTACGACAAGATTTCGGAAATCTTGGGTTTTGCAACGGGGTTTCCCATACATTTTCAATGTGAGCAAATCTACTTATTTGAGGAGATTTGCAGCAAATCTCTTTCCAATTTCAAATGCAGCACTGCGTTTGCATTGAATACCGGTTATTATTGGGATTTTTGGGCAGCACTTTTTCTTAACATCTGACAATTTCTTATTGAAATTATAAAATTTAGTAGTAATTTTATAAAATCGTTTCACAAACTTAATTGCTGGCCGCAATGTTTATGCTGAACACAATAAAAATGCACATCACAATAAAAACGTCACTGTTGACAAATAAAAACCGCATAAATAGTAGTGGAAACGGGTTTTGAAGATTCTCTCAAATCAAGTGAGTTTGGACTCTAGTGGAAACATGGTTTTAGGTTATTATTTAGTTTGAATAGATAAAACATTGTTAAATGAGGATTTTCAATGTTAAGCTGCTATCAGACGATATGTATTTCTCATATGTCATGTTACTTTCTGTATTGCGCATGTATTTGTCATATGTATTATACTTTTTTTATTCACATGTGTCTGCATGTATGTTCGATAAAAATAGAGCTCACTTAAGTAAAAAAAAGTACATTACTTTCCAACATTCTTTTTCCTTATAATATCCACTACATAAAACTGAAAGTGTTTGAGCTTTGCTTGTTTGTTCCGAACAGACTCAAAAACTGCTGAGCCGATTTTCATGAAATTTTCACAGATGGTAGAGTTTATCACCCGGTGAAAATAAGGTACTTCGTTTTATGATATCCGCGAGGGGGGCGGACCTTCCCCCTAACCACAATTTACAAAAACGCCAGATATCGGCGATGGGTGCATGGGTTTAAGTGAACTTTTGTATGCCCCCTTATGGTTACCCAAAAACATAAAACATATAACTTTGTGGTCAAATAACCATGGGCGACGATCTACTGCAAAAACCATCCAAACGGACATGTTTACCGATTGGAACAATATGTGTATCAAATGGAAGATCGCAAAAATCGTGCTTGACATTTTAAGCGACATTGTAAATGAACATGTCATCAATGAATATCTAAGCCTGTTCTAATTTCTATGTAAATAAGAATACAATCGTTTTAAATTCGTGCGGTTGATTCTCCAGTTTCCGTGCGACTTTCATATCATTTACATTACATTTTGTTGGTTGCTGTAGCAGAAATGGTCCAATGTTTTGCCTTACTACATACGCTGCGGTGGTGGTATCAGACCGTAGCATATTGTCTGCTACTGAGGCCTCGACTGGTGGAGCGGCTGCGCCAGATTCCACTAGCTGACAGTTGACTTGACCAGGGGCTTTTGACGAAGACACCCGGTTCGAGTTCTAAGGACAAGGCCCAACCTCTTTCATCTTGACATGCCTTTAATTTGCCTTGCCCATCGGCTTTCTTCGGCTATTCAATACGCTCCTTAAGAGGTTGGAATAATAAGAGGCCCTCCGCTCTCAGGTTTGTTCAGAGGCTTGGTGTGAATGATCCTAAAACTCTCACCAATCGAATACGGTAACGCAGTTAGCCAAAAGGCTACGGTCACCTCTAGGGCATCCAAGGGCAACTCCACCACTGTAAGGAAGGTCTTTCTGATGGGTGTGCGGAGGAGTTGTTCGTGATCTAAGAATTCTTGGATTAAAACAACTCAAGGGTACGGGGAAAAGGGGACACAGAGTCTTTATTCTTCACCAATCGAATACGGTAACGCAGTTAGCCAAAAGGCTACGGTCACCTCTAGGGCATCCAAGGGCAACTCCACCACTGTAAGGACGGTCTTTCTGATGTCAGGAGCATTTGACGTGGTTCTTATCCAGGAACCATGGGTGTGCGGAGGAGTGGTTCGTGATCTAAGAATTCTTGGATTAAAACAACTCAAGGGTACGGGGAAAAGGGGACACAGAGTCTTTATTCTTACCAAGAGTAGTCTAATTGTTTTTCTTCTTCCGTCTCTAATGATTCAGAGTAGTCAGCCTTAAAATTTAAATTTAATTACTGACTGACTTCCCTATATATGGCACACGATTCAGAGATGCCGTCTTTCAGCCTTAAATTGCTGGTTGAAGCCGCTTCTGTAGGGGAAAAGAGGCTCATTGACGCAAGTGATGCTAATACACATCAACAGATATAGGGAAGTGTGGATATCAATAAAAGGGATGAGCTGCTTATCGAATATCGAGCTGCTTATAAAAATTTGGCAATTTGAAACAAAGGAAATAAGCCGACCTTTATTAGCAGGAACTGGCATGAAGTACTAAATGTTACCTTTTTTGTATCGGAAGATATAAGTGGAAGGATATGTGACTGGGAAGTTTGGATAACCACCACTTCTCCGATCATCCTTATATTAGTTTCACCCTTGGCTAAAATACTGCAGAAGTAGTCGCTCGGCTAAACAGAAGAAAGCCGGATTGGAATAAATTTCAGCAATTTCCTAGTGCCAAGGGCAAACAGCGACCGCCACAAGTGGTTGGTCCATGGAAGTGCTTTAGAAAACTCTTCAACAGGGCAAAAGCCACAAGGGCACTAGGGACGTCTATAAGGCTGAGCTGAAAAAGGCTCAGAACAAATCCTGGGTGGATTTCTGCAGTTCCGTGGAGGATACACCTGAGGCCTCTATGCTAAGGAAGATCCTATCCCTGAGACTTATTACGGTGGGATATATCAAAAGTCGGAGAATGTATGGACAATGTCTAGTGTGGGAACTCAAAAACTACTCATTGGTACACATTTCTCGGGAAACTCTAACGGATAACGTGGCGCCAGGAAAGGTTGTCACTGGTATGCATTCGTCGGAGGGTATTGGGGAAAGTTGTGTCTGTCTGCCCATATATCGTAGGGCAAAGATCCCTGGAGATCGCCTGTCTCGGCAACAGCATGCACATAGTAAAGGCAAATCCATTGAAACAGACAACCTAGTTGTCTACATACAATGGTAGCATTTATTGACATTGAAAGTGCTTCCAATAATGCAAAGCCGACGTCAATCATGAAGGAGCTGGAATTTCTAGGCATACACACTATCGTAAGAAAGTTTATTAGTAACTTACTAAAAGATGCATTACGGCAGGCTTGGGATCTCTAGATCTAAAAAGATGGGTCATCAGAGGAGGTGAATGTCTCCTCTACTCTACATAGCCATTATATTATATTATTGTCTCTGGAAGAAAGAGATGTATAGTGGGTCGAGTATGCTGCTGACATGGCTATTGCGGTAAGGGGAAAGTTTCCCTGCACTCTTAGAAACATACTTCAGGAAGCTCTACGTGCGAAATCAGTGACAGAATTAGTCCCTTAGCACCTGTCTCCTTGGCAAGAGAAAATATTTTATTTACAGAAATCGCAAAATTGCAGGGTGTTTTGCTAGACGGGAAATTGAACTTCAAATCCAAAATTCTGGAAAGCGCAAGAAAGGCAACCCTTGCCGTATACACCAGGAAGAGGACTATTAGCAGAAGTTGGAGGTTTAAACCGCGTGTCATGCACTGGGTATATACTGCAGTTGTCACACATATAGTGCTATATGGTGTTGTAGTCTGGTAGACGGCACTTCAAAAGTCCACCTACTTTTCAATACTCAGCTTGATCCAAAGAATGGCTTATTTGTGCATCACAGTCGCAATGAGGACGACAACATCTGATGCACTGAATTAAGTGCTACATCTAATGTCTCTAGACATAGTGGCTAGACAAATTGCTGCGACGACTGGTGTAAGGTTAAGGAAGCTTTCCCTTTGGCCATGCGGCGACTACGGATGCTGTGTTTTCCTTGATACAATATCCGATATTCCAGGCAGGGTGGATTACACATTTCCCGAGTCGCTTACTTATTGGTAACCATTGACATACAGCCACTGCGGCTATGAGACTTAAGGCGATGGGATAATGGATTGAGGATGGGAGCAGCTAATACCATCGCGGTGTAATCGAGGCGACGATAGGAAACCTGAAAGGAAGGGAGGAGGTTTCCGATCGAAACTTGAGATGAACCTTGAAGTCGAGTGCGAGACACTGCTGCCATCGGCACAGTCTTGGATTGATGGAACCCTAGTATTGCCCTCTGGAAGATCATGTAACACGGATGGATCAAAGCTAGAGGACAGAGTGGGCCTGGGGTTTACATTGAGAATCCAGGGACTGATCTCTTTTTTTGGACTGCCTGACCATAATACGGTCCTGCAGGCAGAGATCCTGACGATCACGGAATGCGTTAGGTGGTGTGGTGCTAACGCGAGGACGTCGATTGTGAACATCTTTACCGTTAGTAAAATTGCCATAAGGGCAATAACAACCAGGACGGTAAGGTCACGAACAGTCTTGCAGTGTAAGAAGAAGATTAGCGCCGTCACCCGGCACCCCTCAGAGAAGAAGATTTGGCGGTGAAGGCCAGAGGACTGCCGTCAATAAACTTGGTCGACTTTCGACCAAGCATGCATCTGTTCACAATATATCTTGTGAACAGTTGAAGATAATATTAGAATGATTTAAACAGCACATGATAGAAATAAATGCTATTTATGGCTCGTCAAAGTCAAAATTTGTGAAAAAATGGCAACCAAATGGAGTAATTCTTCTTTTATATTTTTTTTTATTTTCTTAAAATTTTCATCACAATTCGCAATATGGGTTTTTTTCGGAAATTTAAAGTTGTTAAGCGTATAAATTTTAGTGGAAAAATATATTATTGTATATATCAAATTGTGCTATTGTTCGGAGAATTTTTTTAGCTTATTATTGGTGTCAGATTTTCAATCGATTAAAAAATAGTCCTGCAATTCTAATATCTCATAAACCGTTACTTGCCAAAACTTGAAATCCTTGAGATGACCAACATTCACTCCCCATGTCAGCCCCTGGACTTACTAGGGTCTCCAAATTTTGCATATTATTGGTAACCATCACCACATTCACTATATCAAGTTTCGTGAAGAAAGATATCTATCCATTCAAATGATATAGAATTATTGCAAAGATTTTTTGACTGTGGGACATGCCCTCCATACAATTCTTGAATCATGTCTTTTTTAAATTTGTTGCCTTTAAATCAGGCCAACGTAGCGCAGAGGTTAGCATGTCCACCTATGACGCTCAACGCCTGGGTTCGAATCCTGGCGTGACCATCAGAAAAAAATTTCAGCGGTGGTTTCCCCAGAAGAAATGAACTCAATAAACAGGACGCTTCAGTCTGGTCCAAGGGACAAACAGCGACCGCCATGATGAACCTAAGCCTAAGGAAGGGTTGAAGAACACCCCTTAAAAAGCAATAGAATTAGTTGAAGTTATGGAAAACAACTTAAGGGGTATTTTATTTATCCATAAATCGGATTTTCTCGCTTAGTTTGTATTGGAGAAAAATGCTATCCCCGTTTAGCTAAGCGAATAATCGTATCGCCGCTTACTATCACCGTTTATGAAAACGGGGATAGTAAGCGGCGATACTAAAAGAGGGAGATCGCAATATACGTTATCACTGATTAAACATTCTGATATACAAACTTAAAAAACTTATAAACTTCGAGAAACATTTATTTCAAATTGAAACGACTTATTTTGTTTGTTTTGTTGATATTTAATTATTTCAGATGTGGTGTCAGTGCTGCCAACGTTAAAGCGTTTTATTTATCCATAAGCTAACGAATCCGTTGACTGGTAAATAAAACACATCATTAGTTTTGAAGATTGTGGTGCCGAGCTAAAACAGTGGGGATTCTAAATCCATCCCCATATGCCTTTCTCCATTTTTGGGCGGAGAATATATAAAATATCTTGTAAAAGCTCAATTTTGTATCTTAAATTGTGGATACCATGTTTACTTAAATACGAGGGTTGCCTTTTATATTTCGGGATTAGGGAACACAACAAATAAAATAATATTCCTCATTACAAATAAAATAATATTCCTCCTCAAAATATTCCTCATTAAGATCTATACACTGTTGCATGCGTTTGAACCAATTGTCGAAGCACTTTTGCCACTCTGATTGAGGTATCTCCAAAACATGCATTCTGAACGCATTAACCGCTTATTCAGGCCTCGAAAAACATTGAAATCTCATTTTATTTTTTACGTACGGGAATAAAAAGAAGTCATTGGGTGCCAAGTCAGGACTATACAGCGGATGACTCATCAAATCGATGTTTTGAGTGGCCAAAAATGCAGTTGTTTCGTGTTTTTGGAGCATTTCCTTCAACCAACCGACATAAGCCTTTCTTTGAGCGATTGACAAATTGTGTGGGATCGAACGCGAACAAATTTTTTGACGGTCAAATGTTCATGCAATGTTGAATGTATACTGGGCCCACTAATGCCTATGGTTGTCTCAATCTCACGATAGGTCACCTGATGATCCTGCAATATCAGTTGGCGCACAGCATCAAGTGAACTACGACCTCGTTTGAATTCACCATACCATCGATAAACACTGGTACTTGATGGAACTTCATCGCCAAAAATTTAATTAAGTTCATCGATGCACTTTTGTTGAGTTAATCCACGTCGAAAGTTGTAAAAATTAATCGCACGGTTTAATTCCATTTTTTGGGCGAGACGAATCTTTTAAGTTACTGTAAACAACACAAATAGCGCTCGTATTGTCAAAACGTTCTGAGTACGAATAATCTCAAAAATGTCAAGCTTTGCGATAGAGCTGTCAGTTGGCAGATTGCAACACAAGAGTTGTCCAATCGCGAAATATAAAAGGCTACCCTCGTATTACTTTGACTGTAGCATTCTTAAATGTGCGGCTTCCGAACATCAGCAAGTGTTATGCATAGAAATTAATGCTTGTGTTGCGTTTTTCTCTTCAAAATATAAATAAAATTATCACTACACCGAAAGTGGAATGAATATAAGGAGAAACTGCACATTAAGCATTTTTGTGGAAGTGCAATGCAAATTTGCCCACAATTTTTTCGTTTAGCTGCAATTGGACGACCTTATAAAGTTAATGTCAAATATTAGCTGCTATTCAAAGATAAAAATATTTTCATTTTCTTTTTTAATGAATGCTGAGGTGTATTGCAAAATCTTTAGAGGATAGTGCGCCCCCAATAGGCCCAAGAGATAACCGATGGGCGGCCAAAGTAAATGAGGTCATGGAGAGAAAGTTGGGAACAGTAACATTGAGAAAGTCCGCAATTTTAGTTACCTCGGCATTACCATAAATGAAACTACCAACATCAGTTTTTAAATAAATAAAATTAAAGAAATATCTAAGGCGCCGTAAAGTACATATCCTTAAACGCCGCTAAAAATTCTGCACAAATACTTCTTAATGGTTGTTCGGTGGAGGTTGTAAATGACCCAAATCGGTTCATATTTAGATATAACTCCAATATAAGCCGATCTCCCGATTAGACTTCTTCAGCCTCTGGAAAGCACAAATCTTATTCAGATTTCCAGCCTCCCATTGAAGTTTTGAGGTGTTTCTATTGTGGCATCATAATGGGCAAACATTGTCTGAGTGAGTCTAATTTGTGACTTTTTATACCCACCATCATAGGATGGAGGGTATTCTTATCTTGTCATTCCGTTTGTAACGGCTCGAAATCAAGGATTTATATACTTGATCGTCATGACATTCTAAGTCGATGTAGCCATGTCCATCCGTGCGTCTGTCGAAATCACGATAGCGTTCGAACCAAAGAAAATAACCGCTTGAAATTTTGCACAGAGACTTTTTATTGATAAAGGGATTGCAAATGGGCCATGGTTAGGTTTAGGTAAGGTGTTAGTGACCGTCTGCCATCACACTCACTTAGGCGTTTTTGTCCATTGTAATACCACAGAAATAGGAGAAGTAAGGAAGATGAATTCTAGTTCCTACCTTTAAACCATCCAAATCGATTTAAAGCCCCAACAAATATTACAAATGCAAATTTTGCCCATGAACATTCCACTAAGGAACAGGGGCAAACTTCTCACATATCAATGAGTG
This sequence comes from Stomoxys calcitrans, assembly GCF_963082655.1. NCBI lineage: Eukaryota > Metazoa > Arthropoda > Insecta > Diptera > Muscidae > Stomoxys > Stomoxys calcitrans. The sequence goes on along the minus strand of NC_081555.1, from coordinate 74,360,658 downwards.
CAGTCCGATTCAAGTTTAAGGCCTCCTTTTTATAGCCGAGTCTAAACGGCGTGCCGCAGTGCGACACCTCTTTGGAGAGAAGTTTTACATGGCATAGTACCTCACAAATGTTGCCAGCATTAGGAGGGGAAAACCAGCGCTGAACATTTCTACTAATGGTATCGCCAGGATTCGAACCCAGGCGTTCAGCGTCATAGGCGGACATGCTAACCTTTGCGCTACGGTGGCCTCCAAAAAATGTTTACATCAGCTAAATCAGACAAGTTCTCAAAAGTGGAACTCCTTTTGGGACTGCCAGTGCGAGACACACACTCAGCAGATGTTCTATACACTCTTCTTCTTCGACGTCCTCACAGCTTCGGCAAAAGTCGTTACTGGCAATCTTCGGTCTGTCAGCATGTTTAACGATCAGACAGTGACCTGCCACGACGGACACATTGACTGAGACGTCTGTTCTAGCCAGCGACATCTTCAAGTCTATATTCGGCCACATGATTTTACAGTGTTCACAACCCCCACTGTGTGACCATCTGTCACTCGTTGCGTACTTATAGATTCCAGTTCCCCTGGAATGTGTAAGGTAGTTCCTAGCCCGTCCGCTCTACAATTTCCTGGGATATCTCTGTGGCTCGGCCCCTAGAACGGATGAATTTTGAACTGTTCAGCTCGTTGAACTGTCTGAAACAATCGAGGGCGGTTCTTTTTTTTTTTTTTTTTTCTCCACTCCCTACTACAGTGGTCGGGTAACATTCTCAGCTTGACTTTTCCTAGTTCTTCAGAGTACATACCAAAATCCATCTCTATTACCATGGATGTTATAGATCCAAGCGGTTTTATAAGCAATAGTGGCATAGCACTTTTTTTTATCAAAAAGTGGCTCGAGCAATGTGTAATACACACTGCCTGGAATATCAGACATTGTGTCAAGGATAACATAGTGGCCGTAACCGCCGCTAGTGTCCACAGTGTCCAGAGGCATTGGGTGTAGCGTTAAATTCAGTGCATCAAATGGCGTAGTCCTCAGTGCGGCTGTGACGCACAAACAAGCCATCTTTTGGATCCGCTTTCGGTAAACGGAACATTATTTCCTTCCAAGGAGACAGGTGTCACTGTTGGCAATTTTTTTCTTTCTGCTGAAAAGAACCACTTCCATCTTATACGAATATACGCCTACACTCACAGAAATTTTTTAGTTAAAACAGCAAAAATGTTTGCTGTAAATGGGACAGCAATTGATTGCTACAGCAACCAACATTTTCTGCTGCTTTGGATAAAAGTTAAAAAGTTCACAAATGTTATAAATTTTTCAAAATGTTTATATTCCATCTTATCTCTTTGTATTACAAACAAGCATATAACGTAGATTCTTTTCCAATTTTGTACAATTTGACAATTTTTTAACGAATGTATTGTAAATAACAGCAGACAAAATAACTACTACTATTACATTGATACTTTCGAACAAAAAATTAACACATAAAATTGACAATTTTTTTAACAATAGATAGCAAATGCCTTAATTGTTGTTTAGAAGTTCAAAAATGGTGTATGAATTCATTCAAAAATTTAAAATTTTTAATTTAATATCTGCAGACAATGTTTGCTGATGTCAGCAGACTAATTTCTTTGGGTTAAGACCACTTACGGCAGCCCTCTTCGCTATCATATGTAGGGCTTCCTGAAGTATATCTCTTAGATATATCTCAGAGTGAGCGCTGTTGCCGAGCCGACCTTATTGGCTCGGCATCAGCGAGAGAGAAGAGAATAAGTCTATAAGATAGTGAATGCGAGAATCAGCGCTGAAATGCTGTTTGTTTCATTTGTTTTGCTTTAATGTCATGTAGTTTTGTTGTTAATTTGTGTCTATGAATTGCTGCACACGGCAATGGGTTCATCTGATGAAGATTATTAACAATTATTAACACCAAACAAATTGGAAAAACATTCAATTACACTAAAAAGGAGTGAATTTGGTGAATTTCAATATTGATATAATGCCGAAAAAAAATCACTTATCATTTGAACGACATGCGTTTTTTTATTTTTAAAACATTACTGCACGCTAAAAATTAAACATCGACAATGCAAACAAGCGCGAAAAACGCTTTGAAACTGCCTTCTCGCACTCAATCGGTTTTGCTCTCTGCTCTGCTTGCCGTTTATTTTTTCATATTGACTTGTATTTAAGCAGTTTTCCTGCACTCACAAACTTTATCGCATTGACAATCTCGGCTCGGCTTTCAGTGCTCACTCTGCTCGCACCCTTAGAGTGCCGAGAAACTTTCCCTTTACCGCAACAGCCACGTCATCAGCATATGCGACCATTCTTACACATTTTTCTTCCAGAGACAATAATAAAGGGTGATTTTTTTGAGGTTAGGATTTTCATGCATTAGTATTTGACAGATCACGTGGGATTTCAGACATGGTGTCAAAGAGAAAGATGCTCAGTATGCTTTGACATTTCATCATGAATAGACTTACTAACGAGCAACGCTTGCAAATCATTGAATTTTATTACCAAAATCAGTGTTCGGTTCGAAATGTGTTCATTCACCGTTCAGCGATGAGGCTCATTTCTGGTTGAATGGCTACGTAAATAAGCAAAATTGCCGCATTTGGAGTGAAGAGCAACCAGAAGCCGTTCAATAACTGCCCATGCATCCCGAAAAATGCACTGTTTGGTATGGTTTGTACGCTGGTGGAATCATTGGACCGTATTTTTTCAAAGATGCTGTTGGACGCAACGTTACGGTGAATGAACACATTTCGAACCGAACACTGATTTTGGTAATAAAATTCAATGATTTGCAAGCGTTGCTCGTTAGTAAGTCTATTCATGATGAAATGTCAAAGCATACTGAGCATCTTTCTCTTTGACACCATGTCTGAAATCCCACGTGATCTGTCAAATACTAATGCATGAAAATCCTAACCTCAAAAAAATCACCCTTTATATTGTTAATTGCTGTATTTCAAAGTAGAGAAGACAGTACACCTCCTTGAGGATTTCTTCTGCTGACCCACCTTTTTAGATCAACAGACCCCAAGCCTGTCGTAATTCACCTTTTAGTAATAAACATTCGAACGGTAGTGTTAATGCCTAGAAACCCAGCTCTTTCATGAGTGACGCCGATTTAACATTATTGAAAGCACCTTCAATGGTAAAAACTGACACCATTGTATATTCCTTGACTGCGAGGGAACCCTCTACGTAGGGGACTAGGTCGTGAAAGGGTCTCTCAGGGGCCCTCACTATATACATGCTGTTACCGAGAGCAGCCGATAAGCGGAGTATATCTCTCTTAGCCTAGGAGCCAATCTATCGTCGAAACTTTTTATCGTCCAAATAATTTTTGAATCAGACGCAATTTCCCCAACAACCTCCAACAAATGCATAACAGTAACAACCCCTTCTGGTGCCATATCGGTTCAGATTTGAATATAACCCCCATATAAACCGATCCCCTTTTTTGACTTCTTGATCCTCTAGCGGCCTGAATTTTCATCTGATTTTGCTTAAATTTGGCACAATACTTCTGTTCTGACTTCCACCTTTCGTGCCAAGTAGTGTTCAAATCGGTCTATAAACTGATATAGCCCCCATATAAACCGATCCCCGGATTTGATTTCTTGAGCCCCTGGAATCCTCAATTCCTCCCTGATTTGGCTGAAATTTGGCACAATGACTATGTTCTGACTTCCAACATCGGTACCATATATCCGCATCGGTCTATAAACTGATATAACCCCCATAAAACCGATCCCTGAATTTGAATTCTTATAGTTATGCGTTAAAATATATTTATGCCCTCCTCTTACTCTCACCCAAATCTACCCAGATCTTTATATATAAAAGTCAATTTATGTCTGTTTGTTGATTTGTTTGTTTGTTAATAGTCCCGTGGTGAAAATAGGGTACTACATTTTTTGATTTCTGAAGTGGGGGGACCACCCCAACCCCCAAAACACCCCTAAATCGGACATATGGGACCAACCATGGCAACATGGGACTCGTAGGTTTTTGCAAGTAGAATACGAATCTGTTATTCAAATGTGGGACCAAGTTTCTGGGGGTCCATCCCTTCCCCAAAACACCCCCCAAACAGGACTTATTTACTGACCATGGGAATATGGGGCTCAAAGAAAATGTATTTGAGTGTAGAATACGAATGTGGCACCAAGTGTTTGGGTGGCCTCCCGTCTCCAAAAATACCCCCCAAATAGGACAAATTTACGACCGTAGCAATATGGGGCTCAAATGAAAGGTCTTTGGGAGTAAAGCACAAATCTGATATCAATATTCGAGAAAAGGGTCTATGGCGCCACCCCATCCCCCATAACAACCCCCAAATAGGGCGTATTTGCTCAGCATGACAATTTGGGCCTTAAGAGAGTAGAGCTCGATATTGATAGTTTTTAGGACCCATGCACCAAACCGGACATATTTGCTGACTTTTGCAATAAGCAAAAACAAATTAGATATCCAATTTTGAAACCAATGGCAATATGCGGATCAAATATATGATATTTTAGAGTAGAGCACGATGCTGATATATTTTCATGACTAAGTGTTTGGGGTACCACCCGCTCCCCAAAACACTCCTTAATCGTACATATTTACCAGCCATGTCAAATGAATGGTTTTGGGGAGTAGAGCACGAAATTGATACACACTTTCGGAACCAATTCGCTGGGGGTCTACTCCTTCCCCAAAACACCCCACAAATAGTATTTATTTACTGTTTGTAAATAAATCGAAATAAAGGGCCAAATTAAAGGTATGTTATATCCAAATGTGGTACAAAACCCCCAAAAAGTGAGTACAAATTTACCGACCATGACAATATGTGGCTCAAATAAAAAATATTTGAGATTAGAAAACGATTTTAATAATCAATTTTGAGGCCAAGTGTTTGGGTAACGCTTCATCCCATAAAGTTCCCTTAAACCAATGACAATATTGGGTTTAAACAAATGGTATATGAAAGTAGAGCAATATGCTTATATTTTTTTCAAGGCTAAGTGCCTGGCGGACCACCTCACACCCGAAAAAATCTCTAAATCGGACAAACATATTTACCGATCATGGCAATATGGGGCTCAAATGAGAGGAATTTGGGAGTAGAGCACGAAATTCATACACACTTTCGGGAGTCCACACTGGGGGTCCACACCACCCCTAAACCCACCAATCACCACTCTAGGGCCTATAAAGTAAGAGAAGGCGCAGCGGATCGGGAATGTGTCGTAAATGATGAAAGCGAATCGTTTCAGATTTTGATCCCATATATGTATATGTTCGACCAATTTGGTATAATATTGCAAGAATCTAAATTCATATTCATGGCATTTGCCATAAAGCATTCCCCTATGATTCTTTAATGGACTTTGGGAAGTTGTATTATAAGTATTTAAAAGTACTCAAAGTTATATTATATTGGGTTGCCCAAAAAGTAATTGCGGATTTTTTAAAAGAAAGTAAATGCATTTTTAAAAAACTTAGAATGAACTTTAATCAAATATACTTTTTTTACACTTTTTTACTAAAGCAAGCTAAAAGTAACAGCTGATAACTGACAGAAGAAAGAATGCAATTACAGAGTCACAAGCTGTGAAAAAATTTGTCAACGCCGACTATATGAAAAATCCGCAATTACTTTTTGGGCAACCCAATATTATACCTTTTGATAAAAAGTGAAAAAAAAAAATTGTATCAGCCTTAATGTGATCTCTTTTTGAAACAAAAAACTCGGGCTAAGCCTACCTTTAGATACCCTACACCACATTGTGTATGCAGGCTTAGTCAAAATCCTAACATATTGTGGGTGGATGGTAGATAGATGGGCTTGAAAAGGCCCTAAAATTGAAAATCGGGAGGATGAAGTAGAGATATACCTCAATCTCAAATAATTTTTCAGAAATAAGATAATTTTATACCCTACACCAATACTGTGGTGTTTTATTACTATTATTTTCTATACCCTGCATCACTAATATGGTATAGGGTATTATAACATAGTGCATTTGTTGGTAACACCCAGAAGGAAGAGAAATAGACCTATTAATATTCACAGATCCGCTCACACTGAAAAAAATTGTTCTAAAATTAAAGATTTTTCCTTATTCGTAGGATTTTAGTAATGAAAACGAGCCAAAGAACCAAAACTTTGAAATAAAGATGCAATCTTTAAATTTAATTCCTTATATACTAACGGATGGGCATGTCCATCCGTTTCATAGACTACTGTCCAATAATTTTTTGAAAAAAAAATTTTTTAAACTAAGCATCATGGCCTAAAAAAATTAAACATTCAAAGACGCTCCTATTTGTAAGGCTTTTTTGCGTCTTTAACTACTGTTCACTGTTGTCTTGTTCAAAACTTTCAACGATATTTTGACCTTCGTTTTAGATTTTTGTCCTAAATAACAAGACGCAAAGTTAAGGATTTATTAACCTACCATTTAAAATAAATAACCCTTAATATGAAGGAAAATCTTGTTCACCAAAGGGAATATTTCCTTAAAAAGTTGAAAAATTAATAATCTTGGTAATTGTAGTTTGCTAATTTTTAGCTCGAATCTTTAAAATTAAGACAAAAATTTATCAGTGCAAAATCGCTTTCTGATTCGATAAAGGTATGTCCGTTTATTTTGCCCATGATCATTCCTCTAAGGAACTGGGGCAATCTTCTCACATATCAATGAGTGCAGTCCGATTCAAGTTTAAGCTCAATGATTAGGGGCCTCCTTTTTATAGCCGAGTCCGAACGGTGTGCCGCAGTGCGACACCTCTTTGGAGAGAAGTTTTACATGTCATAGTACCTCACAAATGTTGCCAGCATTAGGAGGGGAAAACTACCGCTGAAAATTTTTTCTGATGGTCTCGCCAGGATTCGAACCCAGGCGTTCAGCGTCACAGGCGGACATGCCAATCTCTACCCTACGGTGGCCTCCTATCCATCCATGTTAATTTGCGTACAAAGTACATGTCGCAATTTTCATTCGATCATCCTCAAATTTTGCACAGACTTTTCCGTCGGCCTAGAGACGAAGACTTTTGAAGCTGGAAAATATCTGTTCAGATTCAGATATGGCTTCCATATATAATTTCGTGCGATTTGGACCAATATTGCTATAAATTGGTCATTTGTAAATCGATTTTCAAATTTAGCGCGAATGATTTCCTTATTACTCTCGACATTACTGGTGAATTTTACAGATTTCAATATAGCACCCATATATATACATACATACGATTTCCTATTTCCGCTTCTCTATTTTGGGAGATCGGTCTATATGCCAGCTATATCCAAATATAATCCAATCTGGGCGATATTCAACAAAAAGTTTTAGAAGGATATCGGAACTCACTGTGTCAAATAGGATGAAAAATGCTCTTTTAATAGGCCCATTACACAATATCGGTATACATGGCAGCTATATCCAAATATTGTCCGATCTGTACCACACTTTAAAGGAATGGGTAGGGGTCTACCAGAACTCATTATGCCCAATTTCATCGATATCTGATGAGAAATGACCAATTTATTGCCTCAAGACTTAAAGTCTGGAGATCGATCTATAACTAAAATCCGATTTGTTGAGATCAGAAGATCAGGTTTATATACAAAGAATACGAAATCATCAAACATTTTTTGAAAATGTTTTTATACCCAAGATATCTGCAAAATTATAAATACTCAGCTTTTGGATATAAATGGGAAAATACCCGGGTATTTACCCAATTTACCAGGTAAATACCTTTTGGGTATTTACCCATCACCCATCTCTGCTTGTGTGCAATGCACTGACTGCAACAACATCGTTTTGTCCCTTGTTTACCCACTTTTGAGCTCCATGTTGTTGTGTGTTATTTTATTGCTATGTTTCTTTGAAACACATCGACAGTAGCATCACTTGCTTCGCAAACCACGCGTGCTCTGTGGAATGTTACGCTATTATTTATGTTTGCCTGATACGGCCGGTCATGTGTTTTTATACCCTCCACCATAAGATGGGGGTATACTAATTTCGTCATTCTGTTTGTAACTACTCGAAATATTCGTCTGAGACCCCATAAAGTATATATATTCTTGATCGTCGCGACATTTAATGTCGATCTAGCCATGTCCGTCCGTCCGTCTGTCTGTCGAAAGCACGCTAATGTCCGAAGGAGTAAAGCTAGCCGCTTGAAATTTTGCACAAATACTTCTTATTAGTGTAGGTCGGTTGGTATTGTAAATGGGCCATATCGGTCCATGTTTTGATATAGCTGCCATATAAACCGATCTTGGGTCTTGACTTCTTGAGCCTCTAGAGTGCGCAATTCTTATCCGATTGAAATGAAATTTTGCACGACGTGTTTTGTTATGATATCCAACAACTGTACCAAGTATAGTTCAAATCGGTCCATAACCTGATATAGCTGCCATATTAACCGATTTGTGTCTTGACTTCTTGAGCCTCTAGAGTGCGCAATTCTTATCCGATTGAAATGAAATTTTGCACGACGTGTTTTGTTATGATATCCAACAACTTTGCCAAGTATGGTTCAAATCGGTCCATGTTTTGATATAGATGCCATATAAACTGATCTTGAGTCTTGACTTCTTGAGCCTCTAGAGTGCGCAATTCTTATCCGATTGGAATGAAATTTTGCACGACTTGTTTTGTTATGATATCCAACAACTGTCGGTCCATAACCTGATATAGCTGACATATAAACCGATCTGGCACCTTGACTTCTTGAGCCTCTAGAGGTCGCAATTATTATCCGATTTGCCTGAAATTATGTACTACGGATCCTCTCATGACCATCAACATACATGTTTATTATGATCTGAATCGGTCTATAGCCCGATACAGCTCCCTTATAAATCGATCTCTCTCGAATTGGCTGACATTTTACAGAGGTCTCTAACATGTAATAATATAATAATAGCAGAGCAAATCTTTTCTTATATCCTTTTTTGCCTAAGAAGAGATGCCGGGAGAAGAACTCGGCAAATGCGATCTATGGTGGAGGGTATGTAAGATTCACCCCGGCCGAACTTAGCACGCTTTTACTTGTTATTACTTCAGATGTGTTTTCTTGCTGCAATCAGGCAATTTCCTTCTGCTTCTTTCATTTTATTTCAGTTTACCTGTTTGCGCTCCTTTATTTTGATCTTTAAAACCTTTTTGTAATATTTCAAACATATTCCAGCTCGAGATCGATATTCAATGCTTTCTATTAATGAATAGCATCGCAAAAAACATATAAAAGTTTGGTGTGTGTTGTTATTCAAAATACTTTCACTGGCATGGTGGATCGCGGACCTTTGTCAAATTGATTAAGATGCCCCACATACCCAACGACGATTGAGTAAGGTGTAGAATACGCTTTTGTTGTGAAACAGGGCTCAATAGGTTCTCTAACTCTCCTTCCTCCTTAGTGCATTAAGAGAGCAGAAATCCTTACAAGCACATCAACATTGCCAAACTCTTTTTGTGGTGCACTTGAACATTCTTTGAATGTCGATGCAAGTGCCTCTTGTGCTTAGGCCACATTGACCTACAGCACAGTTGCGGGGCCGGATCGTTTGGCTCTTTAATTTTGACCCTCCTTCTAACAACCCCATTAGAAATTGAGTAGCATTCATTTTCAGCAAACAACAGACATAGAAGCACTCAGTCTGCTGTTCTTAAATTGCAAACATTTTGCTATAACAGCAAAACTATTGCTATTAAGCAGCAAAATTAACTGCTAAAGTCAGCAGACAGTGTTTGCTATTATCAGCAGACATTTAGGTTTTAGAGCTATGGTTTCTTGGGCAAGAAGTCGCTAAACTCGTAGAAAATTGTGTCTCCAATTTCCTGAGGTGTAGGGTATCTCAATGTCGGAATTGCCCAACGGTAGTCCTTGTATATTTGCATTATGTTTCAATAAAAAATTGTTCTTATACTTACATCATAGAATTGTGCAATCAAATTCAAACCACTTGATTCCTTTTTAAAGGCACTATCATCACTTCTTCCCACCAACTCCATGTGCAGTATATTCAATAAGTGTCCAATGGATTCTGAATTTGGACTTACAAACCACTTTGCCATGTATACCAACGTGGAAGTTTCCAACTGTTCCATATCGCCTTCCAAGAGTTTCATGTGACGGTACATTGCATCCATGCGATGGCGTATACGCTCAATCCGGTTGAGTAGTAAAATCGCCTGACTGCTGGAGATAACAGAGTTCATTGTGGTTTCCCTCAAGGCAATCATTAAGTGTGAATGCTTGTTTAAAACATAAAAGAAATTAAAATTTCCTACGTCTAATTCTTCTTTGTTGTAATACTGGATTTTCTTTTTCGGTTAGAAAAAAACAAGAAACATACTTTCTCCACCATATCATCAATATCCTGGGAAACTATTTTTATGTGAGACATAACCCTTTTCTGCTTGTCCCTTAGCCATGGCAATTCCAATCGGGACAGCTCAGTGCTGGAGTGGTTTTCGCCAATTCCAAACAAATATTCACCAAAGCGGTATGATACATCCATGATGTCATAGAGATCTTCGAGGATACATTGAGTTCTCAAGGGGCTTAGTGCAATTACGCCCGTCAAGATTAAAATTCCATGCAAATACATTTCTTCTTGTTATGGTATGGTATGGTATGGTACGTTACTATACTGCTTCACTTTTCTATCTGCACTACAGACTTGAGCAGTTTGATGGTTTTAACGTCTTTATAGATTCTTTGGAAATTGCATTGATAAGAACAACCACATCATTTTAATAACATTACCGTACAGTGGCTGCGAGTTAAAATATGACACACTCCATTTCCTTGCCCCCAAGAATTTATTTAAATGAAAAATTGTAGATGTTCAAAATAAAAGAACGGCCCCAGTTTACGTTGGCAATTCGTTAAAGCCAGGGTAGCCAGTTTTTTGTTCTTTTGCTATTAGATTTAGAATTCTATTTTATTAATGGTTTTAAGCTGGACAATCCCTGCTGTTGGAATTCCAAAAGGACAAATTAATTTTTTAGGCTCTCAACTAATGGAAGCGTTTTTCTTTTTTTTCGTTTCAGAGTTTCTTCTATGAGATTTTGGCCGGAATTTGGGTACGCAATGGCCTGCAAATCAAAGGGCAAGCCATGACCTATATACAAGCGAACTTTTGTAATTCCATGGCCGATATGGATCTATTCTTTTTGCAAATCTGTGCCACAAATCTGCCACAATACTTCTTCCTTCAGAACACCATAGATCTCTTTGGTGTTGCCCAATGGCTGGAAACGGCACCACTCAAGCAATCGCAGAAAATGGAACAAACCTCAATGTTAGAGGGATTTTTAACATTCCTAGCGACATTGGTCACAAGTCGTACGAATCTAGGTAATGATGAGGCCACGCAATGTATTATAGAAATCAGTGCTCTGCTGGCCACGGAGAACAAGACGCATTCACAGTTATTGGAGTTAATGCCCGAGCGTTCGGGAAATGTGCATACCAAGAATTTTGAAACTTTCTTGAAACAGTTATCTGTGTATAAGGCGCCATCGGCTGGTTCGGAAAACCTTGAACAAGGCCTGTTTACACCAATCGATGAGGTGTGGGAGGAGTACTACGATCCATTGCACGTTCTACTGCGAGCAGTTCACCGGCGTGATTTCCAATCTTCCCTGGATCGTTTTACAAACTATGTCAAGTCGAAGAATCGTATGCCCGCCAGTGGTAATTTATGGCCTCCATTTCGTTTACCTCGCCCCGTTGGAGCTGCCTTCAGTGATCCCTGTCGCATTCTAAATTCTCGTGTCTTCCACTCCACAATATTGTCGATATTGTATCGTGCTGTACATTCTCGCGATGTATCAGAACATCTATTGGCCTTAGCAATCTTCCTATTGGAAATTGCCATTGAAACAAGCGAAGATACCAAGTCTGGTGGAGGTAGCGACAAGGCGGCCGTTGTAGAATGTGAGGAGCAACATAAGCCCTGTTACCCATTCGGTATGCGTCGAGATCCTCCCAAATTATTCAGATGCTATCCGACCGATAACCTGAGCTGCAATTTGAGACACGTCGTGACGAAAATATCTCTTAAGTCTCAGGAGCCACAAGTCACACCGGCCCACTATCGCTCAAATCCATTCTACACAGATGTCGATTACGAGCTGGATGATAATCAAAGCATGGATATAAGCCCTGCCTGGGGATATGAACGCAATTTGAGTGTAGTGCATAGTAATTCCGCTCCAAATTCCACTACCACATCTACCGCTTTAGTGCCTATGCGTCTTCAGAACATGGAAGTTGCACTGCCAGCAGATCTTTCTGTAGTACCCGAAACGGGATTGGTAATACGACAAGACAGTCAGGAGGACGATTCTTTACGAGAAATTGGGAATGCCATTGAAAATACCGATGGCTCAACTTCGCCAGCCATGGAGTATCGTTTCTCCTTGCAACCCATAACAATGTCCGCAGAAAACACTGGCATGGAAGTGGTTCTGCGTGATGGCCAAGCACCGGGTCCCTCAAACACGATAGCAGGTGTCAATCAACAAGTGGCCACACAAAATCAAAGACAAAACCAACCGGACATGTTCCCGCCAACAACTCCCAACACAATTGGCAGCTTGATTCCATTTCCACGTGTACAACCTGTGGCTGTGCCAAGCACGAATATGGATATAATACCCTCGAATCCAGGTGCCTTGGGTGTGGGACGTACACGACTTGCCTACGAAGTGAGCAACAGAAAACGTTCGGTAGAAAATGCGATCGATGGTCATAGCAAAGACGATGTTGTAATTGATGAAAGTATACTCTCGCTACTACTGAAACTACATTCGCAATTAAGTGGCACCCTTGACAGCTTCTCTGTCGCTGACGATGGTGATCAGGAAGATGAGTCCCTATCGTCATCTACCGCCATGGATGTGGACTCTGAGAGTTCTGCGGAGCCCTCAACTTCTTCGGCAGCTGCTGCTGCAGCCTCTAGTCAAACGAAAAAACGCAACATCAAAGTATCCGATTCACGTGTTGGTGATGGACCTTTCTTTATTGGGAATCTTCTGCGGAAGATAGCCAAACATGATGAGCTATGTGCTCAAAACATAGACGAAATACGCCGTAGGCTATGGCCCAACCAAAGGGAGAAACAAGCCGAAGCGAAGGCCCGTGAAGCTAAAGAGAAGGAAGAGCGACGCAAACGAGCCCGTGAAAGACAAATGAAGATGATGCAAGAATTTGCCAACAAACAAAAGGAGTTTATGCAAACAGCTGCAGCCACCAATATGGATGCAGGCATGGAGGAAGAGGAGGAGTTATACGAAGAGCAACCCCGCGAAAAAGAATATGATTGCATTATTTGCAATTGCACTACACCCAGTACCGAAGCCAATCCAATTGGTCTTGTTGTCTTGGTGGAATCCAGCGGCATTGTAGGTCATCGGCGCCGCATCACAGAAAGGTTACCGCTACCCCTAAGTCCGGAAGATGAAGAGCGACTGAAACACAGCACACGGCTAGCCACTGAATTCAATCGCCGCACTGAACTTCTAAGTTTGAAGTTTGGCGAAGAATCATGGTATCTCTCAAATAATATGGCCTATGAAAATGGGGTTCACGTGCAGTCGTGTGGTCACCATGTGCACCTTAGTTGTTTGGATGCTTATTTGAAAACATTGTACGCCAGCCAAAGACAACATCAACACGAGAGGGGAGAATTCTACTGTCCCGTGTGTAGGCAGCTGTCCAATTCAGTACTACCGTTGAGCCCACAGCTGGATCGTCCAACGCCAGTAGTGCGTTCGGGAACACAACCATTTGAGCAATTGGTATCTGAGTTGACCAATCTAATAAAGGAAAATGAAAGACCACCGGTAAGTTCTTTAATTAATACCATAGATTAATTTTGATAAATGAAACACATATAAAAAATGTTCCAATCGAAGGCGTAAGAGGCCATGCTGAAAAGGTATGGGTTCGATTCCCAACGGTGACTTTGGGATACCGCTACTGCTGTATCATAATAAACTATGAATTGTGAGCTGAGTCTGCAACGGATGTAGGTCCCATATCGACCGATCTCTCCGTTGAACTTCTATGTCATAGACTTTATAGTTTTACACGGTTTTGCGCCAATTTGGGTTGGGTTGATTGAAAACTCTTGATGAAGTGCAAATATTCAAACGTCAATGGTTTAAACAAAATTTTTTTGTTAATTTTTTTAGTTGTTTTTTTTTTTGAGCTATGCAAGTTTTTTCCAGAGTTGATAAATTTATTATATATTTTTTTTTTGAAGATAGTGTGATTGTTTACAGGCCTTTAAGCTCCGCATTGCACGAAATAAAGAATAAATGAAATGCGATAAATACTGTCCAATCCAAATTTTAGCTCAACGCTAAAGGGCCTAGTTTTTGTGCCCATAATCACCGCTGATGTATCTAAGACCCAATTTACTCGCTAAAAACAGCCCCATCAGTTTTACGTATCAGAATTGGCTCAGAATTGACTCGTTCATTGTGATTTTAGAAAAATATGGTGCAGTGGGTTTTGCCAATGAAAGACTCCATCGGCCATCCCGGTACGTACAACCGGGTGCCATGAGATTGCTGAGTTTTATAAGAAGCCATCTCTGCCTATGACGCGCATAATAATCTAATTTGAGTGGTGGTTATCCCCAAAGGAAGGATGGCGATATTTGTGATTTATCCAGTCACGTCACTTGCATTACATTTCAGTGGCGGTTATCCCCTCGCTAATGCTGGGGACATTTGTGAGTTATACAAATATGTAAGCCGTTCGGGTTCGGCTATAAAACAAAGGTATCCTGGCGAGACCATCAGAAAAAATTTTCAGCGGTGGTTTTCCCCTGCTAATGCTGGCAACATTTGTGTAGTACTATGCCATGTAAAACTTCTCCCCAAAGAGGTGGGGAGAAGTTTTACATGGCCGAACGGCGAGCTGCGGACTCGGCTATAAAAATGAGGCTTAAACTTGAATGAGCTTAAACTTGAATCGGACTGTACTCATTGATATGTGAGAATTTTGTCCCTGTTCCTTAGTGGAATGTTCATGGGCAAAATTTGCATTTTTACCTTATCGTTAAGCTTAAACTACAATATAATCGGACAGCACTCTTCGGATGTATCGACGACATTTCTTTATGAAATGTTCGTAGGCAAATTTGTAATTCATATTTCCCTACAATTCATGTTTATAACTCCACGGTTGGTGTTTGGATAATTCTGTAATTAATCAGAATAATGGAGGGTTGTCCCAAGTTTGGTCCGGCCGCCTTTAGTTGTTTCAACTATTTTACCCTTGGCGTGGATATTGCAATTGGTCCACCACTTCCCTGTTCTATTGGCTGCCCCTAATATTGGTACGACCCTAATCTAATTTGGCCAAACAAAATTTAATAGTTGTAAGCGAAGAAGCACTTTAGGGGAGTCCCTAAAGTATAACCTAGTTTGGTTTCACTATTGGTTGGACTAAGACGCTTTAAATGAAAGTTAAATAAGATTAGGCTGAAGGGCATACGACTAGCAGCATCGTTTGCTGACCGCTTTACTCGGCGATCTTTAGCCGCTTGAAGAAGAATGCAGTTAGAGATCCACCATACCACTAAAACTAACTGAAACAGGCGGCCCAATATGGCTAATCAGTCACTTAAGTCTTCTACAGTAGTCCAAAGGCCGAGAAAGTTAAGTGCCTGGAGGGAATTCAGGCGCATAAAGAGTTGTTCACTCATAATCTGTTGTTGTTGTTGTAGCAGTGTGTTGTACACCGAGGCGGCAGCCCTTGCCAATGAAGGATTCCATCGGGTCAATCCGGTACGTACAACCGGCTGCCATGGGATTGACTCATAATCTGTCTTTCCCCCCAATCGACCACACACTGTGTACCACACACTGCTACTACAACAACAACAACAACTGGTCATTGCAATGTAAGGTCTTTGGAGACTTCTGCAAGAAGAGAAGATCGATTCTGTCTTTCCCCCCAATCGATCTTCTCTTCTTGCAGAAGTCTCCAAAGACCTTACATTGCAATGACCAGTTGTTGTTGTTGTTGTAGTAGCAGTGTGTGGTACACTGAGGCGGCAGCCCTTGCCGATGAAGGAATTCATCGGGTCAATCCGGTACATACAACCGGCTGCCATGGGATTGCAATGACCAGTCAGGGCTCCTTTCTGCAATCCGAGCTAATGCTTCCTCAAATGAAAGTATTGATTTCAATTTTTTTTTAAGGTTTCAAGTAGCATTCTCTTTTGGATCTACAATGGCCATTAGTTGTAAGAAATTAGGTCGAAGAGTGTTGACATGTTTCGATATATTCTGGTATATACCCATTTTTTTTCTTTTTACATTCCACAGATCTCAACAAAATTATCTGAAGCTATGGGTCGTGCAATGGAAGATATGACAAACATAACACATCGGAAGATGAAAAGAATACCACCAACGTTCCGAAGCCTATTCATATTTGTTACCTCAATTGCTCGCACCAATCTCGAATCAGAGATTATACAAAGAGGTGGCACATTGTGCTCCACAAATCCCACACGATACAAAGCGAAACGTGACTGCATTGTACCCCTGTTGCATGTACTCTCTGTACATGTACGGGTGCTGGTCGAATGGCCGTTGTGGAGTTCTTGGGCCTCTTTGGCCGGTATGCCAGTTACAGATATTGCACCAGTACCCTCACACTGCCGTGAAGTGATACCAGCCATTTTGGCCGATCCCATAGCGTTGCTACTGAAGTTTATACTTCTGGCTCCTCTACATCTAGATCAAGGTAATAATATAATGGTAACAGTGGTTTTGTTACTTTCACCACAATTTGCTCTTGTTCGAATTTCAGAATACTTCTCTTGCATGGTCAAGGTTATGTACAACCTATTGTACTACCAAATTGTGGTCCAACTTTGTGTTACTTTAACCGATCTCGAGTGTGATTATATTTTAGCCAACTTTAATGCACCGCCTTCCGCTGAATCGCAACCTTCTTCCAGCCGTCGAAATTCGATGCGTTCGTCTCCCAATGCCTACTTGGCCAGAGCCATGGCTTTAGTTTTAAAGAATACCAATCGTTTGTCACACCTAAGGCGTGATAGTATACCATCCACCTCAGCAGCTGCTTCGGCCATGAATTCGGCCACAGCAAATGCCGCCTCCCCCAGCGTCAGCAGCAGCAACAGCAACAGCAACATCGATGTTGATTCTCCAACCACTTCGCCACTGGCGGGCGTGGAAGTCAACTTCAAATCTATGGAAATGCAACTGCAAACATTGTGTTTGCCCTTTCTGCGTATTGCCGCCTTGCTACGTCAGCATTTGTATAGGCACGAAATGCCGGAAATTTCAGCGCCAGGCCTGGAGTTTGTGCGTTTAGTTTACTATCTGGA
Organism: Stomoxys calcitrans; assembly: GCF_963082655.1. Classification (NCBI taxonomy): domain Eukaryota; kingdom Metazoa; phylum Arthropoda; class Insecta; order Diptera; family Muscidae; genus Stomoxys; species Stomoxys calcitrans. The sequence continues at coordinate 74,343,250 of NC_081555.1, read as the reverse complement.
ACTTGTAACGGATTCAATGGATTGGGATTGTTTCAATGCCTCAAAAGGGCTATGTTTTATACCGGGCGGCTCAGAGGACACTCTGCCAAAGTTTTGGTGTGAGCAGTTAATGAATATCCGACCACCAACGGACACGGTACGAGAATTAGTGATTCTTAATCAACACGCTTCGTGGCAACAACCAAAGTTGCTGCAACTGCCTAGGGAATATGAGCGATTATTTACGGTATGCCACCCAGCACATTTACAAACAAACTATGGATCAAATTTGTTCATAATTTTCCCCTTCTCCTTTGCAGTATTATCATGAAAGGCCTTGTTTAAATTGCTATAAGGTACCTAAGGAAAGTTCAATATGTTTATTGTGTGGCACAATTGTGTGTCTGAAGCAAAATTGCTGTGCCGAGAATGAATGCTGCGAAGCTGTGAGGGTAAGTTTGTCAGCTATTCTACATATTTTGCGTCCTGTATTTTAGTCATAACCACTTACAGAAGGTAAATGCTGTCAGTTGAAATTCTGATGATCTTATTTTTATGCAGCGTATTCCTCGATTACGATGAGGTTGACGGTAGAGTGATCGAAATCAGTTTGCCAAAAACCGGTCAGGGGATTTTTTTTCCTTCCCCGATTGTTGGTTTTGCAAAAAAAAAATTGATTTTCGGTGCACAATTGCAAACTTAAAAGTATGAAATTCTGCTTTGATAAATAAATTTAAACATTGATTACTTCAAAAAAATGTTTCTGAAGATCTTTAACGTTTATGAGTGCATCCAGCTTCACATCGTTTTGTATTTGTGTGAGTAATGGAGCGCGAACAAATTAAAATTTCCCTTTGATTTTTAAAGTTCCTGAAAATAACAAAAATTGGCTTTGTTACCACAAATTTCGGGCGCCCGGTACCCGAGTTGGTAGCTTGCTTGGAATACCAGTGCAGGGGTCGTGGGTTCGCTTCACGCCAGAATCTGTCGCTACTGTGGTATCACAATCCACTTAAAATTGTCTAAGTGAGTCTGTAAAGGACTACCACTCTTACCTAACCTAACCCTACCACAAATTTATAACAAATTTTGTCAACACTTGTGCAAAGAAAAACTAAGGTGGATGTTCATCAAATATCACTTACATATTGTTTAATATAAACTAATGTTTTTCTTTTAAATGTGGTATAGAGTATTAGATTCTCAATTTTTAGCCTAAAAGTAAAAAAAAAAAAAAATAAAAATCAACCGTTGAGCAGACGGACGTGTTCTCGGGATAGGTAGTACCTTTCACGCAAAAATGTCAAAGCCTTTCAGGAATAGGCCCAAAATGGACTCCAAAGACCCATCAGCTGCGGTGGTAGCATCGGATCGTAGTATGTTGTCCGCCCCTACTATAGGTAATGCTTCAAACGCACAGCCAGTCGTCAGACTAACAAATGAGGAAGAAAGATAGACCAGAGGGATGCGCCGCAATGCGTCCCCAGGAAGGCGTATTTAATAAGGTCGCCGCATCAGCACAGCTGATGGAACTTGATATGTCAATTATAATAAAATATTGTATAAATTGATTTCTGCTTTTGGTGCTGTTATTGTTCTTAAACTTAGTTTATATTGGGTTGCCCTAAAAGTAATTGCGGATTTTTCATATAGTCGGCGTTGACAAATTTTTTCACAGCTTGTGACTCTGTAATTGCATTCTTTCTTCTGTCAGTTATCAGCTGTTACTTTTAGCTTGCTTTAGAAAAAAAGTGTAAAAAAAGTATATTTGATTAAAGTTCATTCTAAGTTTTATTAAAAATGCATTTACTTTCTTTTAAAAAATCCGCAATTACTTTTTGGGCAACCCGATATAATGGTAGGCGTCTAACAACCTCAATCGCTATCAGCTTCACCGACTGAGGAAACTTAGGTTGATTGTGTCGCCCCCGAAAAAGATTCAAAAAGCCCTGAAGAACACAGACGAAATTTGCGGCGTAAAATCTTAGCCGCAGAGCTCCAGATTCTTGACACTCATCAGAATCAAGCAGACGAAAGTTAATAACACACAATAAACTGCTACCACAACAACAACGGCGTACAATACCAGATATAAGAAGGAGGAAGATAAGAAACCAACATGCATGACAATAATGGGTCCAGGCCGTCTAGAGAAGATCCCTCCAGTTAGCCAATTCAAGCTCCTATTGTAGTCAGGAAAGGCGAAAGGATTTGGTGCCTGAAAATAATTTAGACATGAAAAAGGTCCCCGTTTAGCCATAATTTCTCCGCAATTTCAGGCATTATCACTTATAAAAACGTCCTTGTGGTGATTGATTGATTATTCCTTTTAAGCCCTTTGCTAGCGGAACTCTTATTATCCTCCCCATCGACATCGTATGAACTCAATTTATGAGGAATCCTCATGTCCATTAGATAGTCATGCATTTGACATATGTGATGTGTGGTCCCTGGTTATAATCGAGATATATGTCGATGAAGTTGAAATCAGTCCCAGCCCTATTGGAATTGAGCCCGCACTACCCTGGTCTACCATGGAAGGTCAAAGGCTTTCACTTAGTAGCTATTTTACAGCTACAAAAACCTAGTGAAAGCTATTTAAACATGCCATCTTTGTGATTTTGTGGGTAAAGTCTGTGGAGCTGTTGGGAATTTTGAAATAGTTTAAATTAGTTTTTTTTTTGCTTGACATTAAAATCAATAAACTCCTTTCTTCTTGCTCTGATTGGTCGAAGTAAATTTAAATGTCACGACGAATCGAATTTTCTTCGCCCTGTTTACAAATTTTGACATATCAAGTTTCCAAAAAAGATGCTTTGTTGTAGCAATTATAAATACGCCTTGATAATTACATTTGCCTTTCCTATATTTTGTATAATGTTTGTAATATTAAATAATGGGCCTTGTTGGCCTGATGTCTCAATATGAATCCTAGTCTTTCCAATCTTGAAAACAAGACGGCCTTGCTCCCGTAGTGCGCCATGACTTTATTCTTAGCCAAACTTGTCACGGAGACTTGATCAATGCCAACCACAAGGGAGGCGAAGGAGGAAGGACCTTTCTGTGTAAGACCTTCCACTTCTCTGCGACCAAACCTAGGGTTTACTTGCCCAAGAAACCCAACATGCGTTCCGTCGCAAATTTACTGCCCAATACCTTGATGAAGACCGTCGCCTTTTTGAGCTGGGGGACGTTCCTTTTTCTCACCAGGTCGAGCTTTGCCCCATCCCATGATGAAGACCATCACCTTTTTGAGCTGGCGCACATCCCTCTTTCTCACCGAGTCGAGCTTTTCGACCTCCCAGGGATCGTGGATACCTCCGAGGAACTCTTCGACGGTATCAATTCATTCCGCCGACACAAAACACAGCGTAAAGATGTCCCCTCTATACTGGCAGAGTTCCACACATGTTCGAAAACCCGATCGTTAACAAGATCCTCCACTTGGGACCGATGATCTGATGGAATTCTACAGGATGCACTGCCAATATTGATGACTGCATAAGTCAGCTCATCTCTGTTCTGCTTCCTTGCCACTGATGGCTGTGGCCTCCTTTTGGAAGTCACAGATCTCCATGAAGACTCAGGGGCCGTGCGTTCCTGTTCCAATTTCCTTCGTTCCTGTTCCAATTTTGTCTACCTTCGCAGGACACTGTCTGGAATCTCCATTGCGGGAGGGCTGGCTTTATATTTCCAGAGTACCTGAAAGCGGGGAGCTCTTTTTCTCTTCCCAGCTTCCGTAGAAGTACTTGCAATGTCAGTTCTATCCCTTCCAGCATCCTGCACTTTCGCCCAGTTGCGTTGCCGGTACATACTGCCCTGTTTCTTTCGTTATGCCCCGGATCGCTTTCTCGGTCTGCTTTGAGCTTAGCAAATTCATCGTTCTCTTCTGCCGTCATTCCGCTGCCCTCATCTCTTAATTCAGCTGCGATTACTGTTCATTGAAACTCTCGCTGTCTGAATCCGAGTCGGAAACACCACCTTTATTTAAAGGCTGGGGACGAACTGTGCATCCCCGTTTAAAGCATTACTCTCGACTACAGGTGCCAAGGCAACCATACTTATAGAAGGGGACGACAACATGGTGCGATCTGACACTACCACCGCATATGTTGGGTCTTTGGAGTTCATTTTGAGCCTACTTCAAAAGGGCTTAAAAATATTTCGTAATAGGTAATACCTATTTCGAGATACGGATATTTTCTTTAAGGAGCGAAATCGGCACAGTCTTGGATTGACGGAACCCTAGTATTGCCATCTGAAAGATCATGTTAGACGGATGGTTCAAAGCTAGAGGACAGAGTGGTCTGGGGTCTACATTGAGAACCCAGGAACTGTGATCTGTTTTAGACTGCCTGACCATAATACGGTCGTGCAGGCGAATATCCGGGCGATCACGGAATGCGTAAAGTGGTTTACGGACAGTAATATTGTCATGAGGGCAATAATAACCAGGACGGTAAGATCACGAACAGCCTTGCAGTGTAAGAAGCAGATTAACGTCTTTTCTGAGGATGGGAAAATCCGCATCTTGGAAAGGCGACCGCCGCCCAGGTAGATCTACAAAATAT